>NC_052148.1:225190297-225385508 GCF_902713615.1 Scyliorhinus canicula
ATCACAGAGGTAGTGCCCAACAACTGCAACCCGCATCTTTATTGAGAATGGCAGCCGCTGCCACCTTTTACATAATAAGGAAATGAGGCTTTGTGGAATCTACTGGCCAGAAGTGGCAGCAGTGAGCTGGTCATGTGTCCTGCACAGACATCTGGGCCGGGATTCTCCCCTACACGGCAGGGCGGGGGGTCTCGACGTAGCGGAGTGGCGCCAACCACTCTGGCGTCGGGCCTCCCCAAAGGTGCAGAATTCTCCGCACTTTTAGGGGCTAGGCCCGTGCCGGAGTGGTGGGCGCCACGCTGACTGGCGCCAAAACCGGCGCCAATGGCCTTTGACGTCCGCCGCCTGGTGCTGGGGCTAAGCGAAAGACCTTTGCCGGTTCGCGCATGCGCTGGTGCGTCAGCGGCCGCTGACGCCACCACCGGCGCATGCGCGGTTGGGGGGGACTCTTCCGCCTCCGCCATGGTGGAGGCCATGGCGGCGGCAGAAGAAAGAGAGTGCCCCCACGCCACTGGCCCACCCGCCGATCGGTGGGCCCCGATCGCGGGCCAGGCCACCGTGGGGGTACCCCCCCAGGGTCCAATTGCCCCCCCGTCCCCCCCAGGACCCGGGGGCCCTCTCGCGCCACCAATCCCGCTGGCACCAAAGGTGCTCCAATTCCCGCTGGCGGGAGAGGCCTATCAGCGGTGGGACTTCGGCCCATTGCGGGCCGGAGAATCACTGCGGGCGGCCCGCCAACCGGCGGGGCGTGATTCCCGCTCCCGCCGATTCTCGGGTGGCGGAGAATTCCGGCCACGGCGGGGGCGGGATTTACGCCAGCCTCGGGCAATTCCCCGACCCTGCGGGGGGTCAGAGAATTCCGAGCCTGATGTCAAGCACCCTGGATGTACATGCTTTTGGCACCAAATGACAGAGGAGAACTTCTTCCATTTTAGGCTGCTAGCAAGCAAGGCAAGAGGATGATGAAGATTAATCATGTCCTTACAAGTAAGAAATGGCCAGAGACAAAAATAGACAGTGCACCTACTGGCCAGGTTCTCACAACTGAATCTGCTGGACAGAGCTGCTTAGGAGAGTCCAGGGCAGGACAGACCAGTGCTAGTGTTAGCTCTGTACAGAGCCCCAGAGTCTCTGGTTAACAGCAAGCAAAGCAGAAACTTAATTCAGGAACAATGCAGTATAAAGATAATTTCTTGATGTATGCTTTTGCGAACTGTGCCAATGCAAATAAGGATGCAAAGCCCATGTGTGTTATATGCAGAGATGTACCGGCAAATGAGATAAGAAGTTTCAGCTTTTGAAAAATAACTGGTGTGTGAAAAATTCCAATGAGGTTGAAATCTCAGAGTCAGTTATTAACTTACAGCTGACTCCAAATGAAAAGACTCTGCTGCTGTTCCTGACCTGTGATAGCATATTAAAAACATGGCAATAGCCCATGAGGCTGTCAGCATTTTGGAGTAGCATCTCTCAGGAGTATCCAGTGCTGAGTAAAACAAGCATTTTGTTACTGTTGCCCTTCACGACGACATACATGTGAGAGGTTGGATTTTCTGTTCTTACAAAGGTGAAGATGGCACAAAGGAACTGACTGAAATCTGCATCTGATATGCGTATTGACCTCTCCGCCTGTGAATCTCCTGTGAGATTGTGAAAACCAAGCAGGCTCCCCTTTCACATTAAAGGTAAGAGAACGTGATTTGTTTCGCAAAGGTCGGCCGGTGTGGGTCGCTAAGGTCGGCCGGCGTGGGTCGCCCAGGTCAAATGGCATGAGTCCTAATGGTCGGTCGATTTGCAAAAATGGGTCCCGGGAAAACATATTTGAGAAACACTGACATAGATGAGGGTTTCAACGGCAGAAAGGCTGAGGTCGAGGCTGTGGTAAATGATGTCATGATATGGAATGGATAGCCTCAATGTTGTCATGGGTTTGCGGTCAGAAGCTCAACTCAGGTTAAAATTTGAAACAGCCTGGCTCAGTCTCACACGGCTGTCAGCAAACGCGAATAGAGTCTGCAGCTGGGGAATGGAATTTATGGTGGAGACTGCAGACAATGGTTTCAGTCTTCCAATGTTTAATTTGAGAAAATTTCTCCTCATCCAACATTGGATGTTGGGCAAAACAGTTTGATAATTTAGCAACAGTGGAAGAGTTGAGAGAGACGGCGGTGAGGTCGATCTGGATGTTTTCAGCATCCATGAGAAAATCAATGGAGTATTTTGGGATGATTTGGCGAGGGTCAGTATGTAAATAAGAAACGGGAGAGGTCAAAGGATCAATCCTTAGAACATAGAACAGTACAGCACAGAACAGGCCCTTCGGCCCTCGATGTTGTGCCGAGCAATGATCACCCTACTTAAACCCACGTAACCCATATACCCGTAACCCAACAATCCCCCCATTAACCTTACACTACGGGCAATTTAGCATGGCCAATCCACCTAACCCGCACATCTTTGGACTGTGGGAGGAAACCGGAGCACCCGGAGGAAACCCACGCACACACGGGGAGGACGTGCAGACTCCACACAGACAGTGACCCAGCCGGGAATCAAACCTGGGACCCTGGAGCTGTGAAGCATTGATGCTAACCACCATGCTATCGTGAGGCCCCTTGTGGGAACACCAAAGGCAATGGAGCATAAGCAGGAAGAGGAACTATTGCAAGTATTACCAGATCAGTGGAACTTCCTGAACGACAGGAGCAAAAATATAACCGTATCAGTACAATCAAAAAAAGGATAACATTTCAGATGAAATTTTGATGTAAAACATTATTGTACTCCCAGTTTTACTGACATATTGTCATCAGCAAAAATGCTACAAAAGCAAAATATAAAAGTGGTGTTTCACAAAATTTCAAACATTCCAGTTTATGGCAGAGGCCCTGCTAAAGAGATTTTAAACTGCACCGCGTATGTCAGAGGTTGTGCCAAATCTGTCAGATAAAGTACAGGCAAACAAAGCAGAATTCTGATCAAAGTGAACAATTCAATCTACCAGAATATCCCACATGTACAGCAGTTGTATATGTTTCCAAACCCAAAATAACATTAAACATAACGACCAGAGTCAAACTTGAAATTCCGCCCCACCCCCACACCCAGCACTGCGCCCCTCCACACCCCCCCCCGCCCCCCATACCCCCACACCAAGCACTGCGCCCCTCTACGCCCCCCCTCCCCCCGCCCCCCCATACCCCCACACCCAGCACTGGCAACTGTCACCTCAGGAAAGCAACACTGTTGGGTGATCTAGTACCAAGGTAGAGGAAAATACATAGGGCGCGATTTTCCGCACTCACGACGGGTCGGAGAATAGCGGGCGGCGCAAATTTTCACGGCGACGCTGGTCCGACGCCCTCCCGCTATTCTCCGAGCCCCGCACAAACTCCAAGTCGCCATTCCCGTTAAACGCCTCGAACGCGCCCCCGACACGACCAGAATTGCTAGTTTTTGGCCCCCCGCTATTCTCGTCCCGACGTCATCACGCACTGTTTACACGGCGTCCAACACACCTGCTTTTCAAGTTCGTCAACCAGTCGTGCTGGCTGACGAGAGCTTCGAGGAGGTGAGCGCACCGCTCAGCGCACTGCTGGAGTCTGGCCACAACGGGGAAAGCATCCCTGAGAACGGGAGGGGGGTCCAGAGCGGGGGGCAGTGGGGGAGACGGAGGGGGGGAGTGGGGGGGAGTGGGGGAGATGGAGGGGGGAGTGGGGAAGACGGAGGGGGGGAGTGGGGGAGACGAAGGGGGGAGTGGGGAGTGGGGGAGATGGAGGGGGGAGTGGGGGAGACGGAGGGGGGAGTGGGGGAGACGGAGGGGGGAGTGGGGGAGATGGAGGGGGGAGATGGAGGGGGAGGAGTGAGAGTGGGGGGGTGTTAGGGAGAGAGTGAGCGAGTGACCCGTCCAACCCCGTTACAATATGCCTGCCACCATGCCATGGTGTGCCGGTCACAAGGACAAGGCCGCTGTTTGCCCTGTGGCTTACGGCCACAGGCCACTGACGCACCGGTGAAGAGGACGTAGTTAACTGCCCGTTGGATGCAGAAAGTGACCAGGGGTTAGGCTGCCCGCATATCAGCAGCGCGTCCAGGCCACCAGGACACACAGGTATCCCGTGGCACGCGGCTGCCGAGGTGTCGATTAACCTCCGTCTAACATGTCCCGTTTCTCTGCCCCCCACCACCCTTCTGTAGGTTAGCACAATGTCTGCGAACAGAATGGCTATATTCTGTGCAGTGGTTGGGGCCGCTGCACTGCATTTGGCGATGCAGCAGCATCCACACCTACAACCCGCAGTGGATGCAGGGCCAGCTGCAGCAGCAGAGGGAAGGGCCGAGGAGTTGCCAGTCATTGAGCAGCATGGGGACGAGGAGGAGGAAGAGGAGAGAGTGAGGGTTCAGCCACGGCGCCAGAGGCGACGACCAAGGCTGAGGGTGTACCGTGCCCGGATGTCTTTCCTAACAATGACGGACATCACCTGCAGGAGGAGACTCCGGCTGAGTAGGCGGACGGTGATACTTATCTGTCACCTCGTGGCGCACCTCGCCCCACGTGGAACAGGGGGAGGACACGCGATCCCGGTTGCCATCAAGGTGATGGTCGCTCTTAACTTCTATGCGACCGGCTCCTTCCAGTCTCCGAGCGGGGACCTCTCCGGGATCTCCCAGTCATCGGTGCACAGGTGCATCCGGAATGTGACCAACGCCCTCTATGCCATCGCGGACCTCTACATCACCTTTCCCAAGGACTGAGCAACTCAAGACTCACGAGCTTGTGGATTTGCCAGAGTGGCCGGGATACCGATGGTGCAGGGGGCAATCGATTGTGTCCACGTCCCCATGCGCCCGCCTGCAGGGGACAGGGACGTGTTCACAAACAGGAGGGGGACATACTCCATGAATATCCAGGTGGTATGCGACCCCCACATGAGGATCATGAATGTCTGTGCAAGGTTCCCAGTATGACTCCTACATACTGGCGCAGTCGTTCATCCCTGCGATGTTTGAGGGACGTCCCCCCGGCTGAGGGGCTGGTTGCTAGGCGACAGGGGTTATCCGCTGAGGTCTTGGCTGATGACGCCTATACGGAGGCCTCAGACCAATGCGGAAACCCGATACAACGAGGCCCATGCAGCAACCAGGGGTGTGGTGGAGCGCTGCCTTGGCCTCCTGAAGATGAGATTCAGGTGCCTGGACCGCTCCGGAGGGGCCCTGCAGTACCAGCCCGACAGGGTCGCTTGCATTGTTGTGGTCTGCTGTGCGCTGCACAACATCGCGATGCAGAGGGGAGATGACCTGCTGCAGGAGGCGGCGGGAGAAGCCAGTGGCAGTGGTGCCAGCACAGAGGAGGAGGAGGAGGACGAGAGGGAGGAGGAGGAGGAGGAGGAGAGGGAGGAGGAGCAGGAGGAGGAGGAGGAGGAGGAGGCTGGTGGAGTGGCGGGCGCAGCACGCACACACAACCCAGGTGCTGGTGATGTCCAGGAGGCGGCACGACGGACCCGGCGAGGACGGCGGGCACGCGACGCCTTGGTGGCAGCACGGTTCACGCGTCGCATGTGACGTCCCCGCTGAACACCAAACCACCACCTGCATCGCTAGTCGTGCAGAGGGTCAACACACAACTGCCACCACCACAACCCCCCCCCCCCCGCCCAACCACACCCCCCCCCCCCCCCCCTCCTCAGTGTACACTGCTCCACTTCGACATCACCCTTACCACTGGGTCCAGACGGTATGGCACAACATTGATGGCTGTGTCAGCGGGTGTGATCAGTGCCATGTGGAATGATGACAGCCCGCTCTGCGAAGAGCTGTGAGCTCAGAATCGTTAGAGAGAGTCTGACCCATGGCACTAGCTGAACCATCCACCTTGGTGGCCGCTGAGTTCGTCACCGACACTCCATCACATGCCCGCGTGGGCTAGCTGTGGGAGGGGGTGGGGGGAGGGGCAGGGACTGCACACCCGGCACCGAAGTTTCACCGCTCGTCAACCCCAGCGACACTCGGTCACCATCATGATTCCTGTGGCTGTGGAACAATCACACGGTTTTACAAGTAAGGTGGAACAGTGCATTTAATGTTAACAATAATTTACAGGTGCCCTAGCCCCTACAACTAAACTGTGCCCTTCACCCGTGCCAACTTACTCTGTGTCTCACTTTGTTGCCTTACGGGCCCTACCACTACGTCTACGTGAGTCCCCAGATGATACAGCAGGAGTGGAGGAGGACTGCTGCGAATCGCCCCCTTCGACTTGTTTCTCCTTCGGCAAGCGTTTCCTGGGGCGACCTGGCCTTGATGGGCCAGGCTGCTCTGCGGGCATCTCGGGTGACATTGTGCCACCCTGCTCTGCCTGCTGCCCACCCGATTCACCAGGGATGGGACGGGGGGAGGCCGAGAATTCCGGGACGTCCCGTGATGGACTTAATGGGACAGGCCCCGAAACCTCCTCCTCCCTCGGGGAGCCCGGTGGCTCCCAGGCCTCACTTTGGGACAGAGGTGCGAGCGGGGAGGTGCCCCGTCGAGCCACTGACACCTGGCGCTGCCAGTCTTGGAGACCAGCGACGGTATCCACCAGGATCCGAACGTTTGCAGACAAGGTGTCCAGGGAGTTAGACATTCCCGCCAGGGACTGTGCGACCTCAACCTATGAGTGCACGACGCCATCCAGCACATGTGTCAGGCGGTTGATGCTCTCGGCGACTGACTGCTGCGACTGGGCCATGACCTGGTCAGACTGGGCCAAGGCCCGCAGGGTGCCGGCAATGTCGTTTTGGCTCTGGCACATTGCTGCCTGTGAGAGGGCAACCCTGTCCAGGGCCGAGGATCACGCGTGCACATTAACCCCAACGCCTTGCATAACCTGACCCATTGCCTCCACCGCGGATGCCATCCGTGCGGTGTCGGACTGGGTTGCTGCCATGAGCGGCACCACTCCCTGCTCGTGGACGCGGTTCGACTCCTCTAACAGCGTCTGCAGAGTCTGGAAAACAGCCCTCATCCCGTCATTGTTTCCCTGGGTTTCTTGAGGCATCGGCTGTGCAGGTGGGTTGAGAAACTCCAGGAACTCAGAAAACGTCTGGGAGCCAGCTGCATGCTGGGCCTGGCCTGGCCTCCGCCAGTCCGGGCCCTCGTCTGCTCCGACCTCCACCTGCTGTACCTGCTCAGCTGTGATGTGCGAACCAGACTGTGACCCAGGAGGCTCATCACTAAATAAGCCCGCCGGGGTGAGTGTCTCTGGGATGGTGGATGGTGTGGGAGATAGCTGTGCCGCAAGCTCGAGGTCGTCTTGGGTTGACACCTCCTCTGTGTCATCGTCCAGGTGAGAGGCCACAGGGAGTTGGCGGGCCATTTCTGTTTCCTGCTGTGTCGCCGCCCTCTGGGCGTCCTGCTCCACAGATTCTGTTAGGGAGGATGGGACTCCCTGCTGATAGGGCACCGAATGTTGTGCAGCCCTGGGTGAGGTGGGGCCAGATGCGTGTCTCCGCCTGGAGGCAGACGGCCCTGGTCGTTCGGCATCACGTCCTAGGGAAGAGAATGAAACGGCTTATTTAGATTCGCTCGGCCGGGCGCTGGACGGTCCCAGTGGGCAGGGTGTGTAGGGACAGAGGATGGGGGAGGTGTCCAAGTGGGCAGGGTGTGTGAAGGGACAGAGGATGGGGGAGGTGGCCAAGTGGGCAGGGTGTGTGAAGGGACAGAGGATGTGGGAGGGGGAGGTGTTTGTCATGGAGGGTTGTCTCACTTGTTGCAGCTCCGCCAACCTCGCATAGCGCGACCTCCCGGGTGCCAGACCCCCCAACAAGGTCCAGTGCCCTCTGCTCAAATGTGGTGAGGGGGTGCAGGTTGGGTGAACCCCCTCCAGTCTGGTGCCACTCACGGGCGTTGTGAGCGGACTTGGCCTGTTGGGGGAGGGTACATAGGTAGATCATTACAAAACGGCAGGTATCAGCAGTCCGTTCAGATACTGGCACAGTTTGGGGGTCAAGTTGTCATAAGACCATTGCATCTCTCCACGGGGGCCAGAGTGCTGGGTCTGTGACAACTTTGTAACCACCCTCAACTCACTCTGCCCCAATCCCCCTCCACCCCCCCGTGCCAGGGGGGGAGGTGGGTGATTAAGTTAAGGAGGGAGGGATGGTTGTGACCAGGGGGCACCCTCTTGGCACTTACCCTGGCAGCCCTGGTGAGGTCGTGCATCTTTTTTCTGCATTGCTCTGCTGAGCGAGGGGTCTGCCCAACAGCACTAACGGCAGCAGCCACCAGGGCCGGCCCAAGGTACCGGCAACTCGGGCAGTCGCCCGGGGCGCCATGTGCTAGGGGGCGCCAAAGACTCGGGTCCCGCGCATGCGCAGTTGGGCCGGTGCCAACCAGCGCATGCGCGGTGGCCGCCCTCCCCCAGGGCGGCCCCCCCCTCCGTCCGCCCCCGCCCGCCCCTCGGCCCCGCCCGCCACCTCGGCCCGACCCGCCCCCCCGCCGCCTCGGCCCGACCCGCCCCCCCCGCCGCCTTGGCCCGACCCCCCCCCCCCCCCCCCCCCCCCCCCCGCCGCCTCGGCCCGACCCGCCCCCCCCCGCTGCCTCGGCCCGACCCGCCCCCCACCCCGCCGCCTCGGCCCGACCTGCCCCCCCCGCCCCTCGGCCCCCCCCCGCCCCTCGGCCCCGCCCCCCCCCGCCCCCCCCCCTCCTGCTCCGCCCCCCCCCCGCCCTCCCCCGGCTCCGCACCCCCCCCGAAGGGTGCTGAAGTTCAGCTTGCCCGGGGCGCCAGCAACCCTAGGGCCGGCGCTGGCAGCCACCTCACGCCAGGCCTGGCGCACAGCGCTGGCAGGTTGGCGATGCCCTCTACGCGGGCAGATGATGCCCCTCCTCTGCTCGACGGCATCGAGCAGCGTCTCGACATCGGCCTCAACAAACCGAGGGGCAGCTCTCCTGAGCTCCGACATCATGGCCGACAGATTCTGTGCTCGCCCGCGCCTTTTTACGGCGTCAGGCGGCGTCACGTGGACGTGGTCGTATCGTCGTCGCGTTCCGTCGTTATCGCGCAGGTGATTGACGCGGCCGCGTTCCTAGCTCATTTCCCGGACATGAATACGTCGGGAAATGGACCCTTCCCGACCGTCGTAAAACGCGCCCGTTTTAACGGCCAACTTCTCGATTTTTCGCGGGTGCGGAGAATCGCACCCATAGATTTTGTGAATGTTTTCCGCTGGCCTTGTTAAAATTAATTAACTAATTAATTATTAAATTGTTCAGATATTTAGAAATTTGATATCGATATCAGATATCTGGAGTGCTCTGGTGCAGCCCGACAGTATGCTCCCCCAGAGGGTATCATGCTTTGTGCTGGTCTGTTGTGCCCTCCACAATCTGGCACAGCAGCCTGGAAACATGCTTGAGGAGGAGGAGGAGGCAGAGGGACATGCGGCCTCATCTGAAGAGGAGGAGGCTGACCAGGAGGGACCCGAGTATGAGCCCGAGGAGGAACTGATGGATGGAAGACAGGTGGTGGCAAGGTGCTGGCATATCAGGAGTACCAGTGAGGCCCTCATTGTCTCCAGATTCTCCTCGGATTAGGCTATATCTGACAGCTCAACACCCCTCTCCTCATTCCTCCCCCCTCCATCCCAAGCACTGCACCCCCTCTCCCCGATTACTCTGATCTCCCCTGAGGGTCTATGTAACATAACTGCAGGGTGATGGGCCTGTGTTGACACTGTCAGTGGGTCACCATACAAAGCAGGAGAGTGAGGATCACTCACTGTGAGGAGAGCTCTGGTGCTCTTCAGTTATTGCTAAAGTCTGACTCTTGTCTTTCTGCTGACAGCATGTTCACACCCATCCTCTGAGGCGGGGGCTTTTGATCTTGGACTACTGTGTCGGGGTGGGATGCGGGGGTGGGGGGTGAAGGCGGAGCAGCTGGGACAGGGTTTGGGGGTGCAGACATGCCTGCTGTGAAGACTAAAATGACAGAGGCGTCACATGTATCAGGTGTGACATGTTTTAATGGTGAACATTTTAATGTGACAGATTTCTATCGTACCCTCCCCCCCCCCCCCAAGCTACGGACAGTGACCTCACCAGTGCCCACTCAGTGCTCCTCACTCTTCTTCATCTTTCATGGTCAACTGCTGCACCTAGTTGTGTGCCTGGGATGCACATCAGAGGTAGAGGCAGCCTGCTGCTTACTGCGCCCTGTTGCCATTGATGCCCTTGGCAGAGGGCCCCAGCTGACTCTATCGGTGTCACATCATTGTGCTACCCTGTTCTGCCCGCTGCCCTTGAGATGCACCGGTGTTAGGAGGGGTGGTTTCAGAAGAACTGGAGACTGCTGTAGTCTCATTGGTGGAAGGCCCTGGGTTGGGCTCCAGCGTTTCCTCCTCACTGAGGGTGTCCATTGGGCCTTGGGTGACTCCATGGGACAGAGAGGCAGCTGGAGCCAGCTCCGAAACCTCTGAGTCATCTGGCACTGCCAGTCCTGGAGGCTCCACATTGGATGCACTGTGGTGTCGACAGCCTCAGCGATGGTCCTTAATGACTCAGCCATGCTCTGGAGTTCCTCGGCAATGTCCATCTGTGGCCGGGACATGTCCCTCATCGACTGGGACATGATGTCAAGGCCCTCAGCCATGGTCATCACAGACTGAGCCATGCCTTGGACTCACGATAAAGATGTCATGCTCCAGGTTTGCCACTGTGGTCACCACCCTAGCAGTGTTGGCCTCGGTGCCACGCATTGCCAGCACCATCTCCTGCACCTGAAGACGCTAGGACTTCTCCAATCGGCCTTGCAGTCACTGGAATGTCACTGACACCCCTTCCTGAATGAGAATCTTGTCCAGAGGCTCAACATCTGGCTGGGACCCAGCCGAGTCCTGGGATCCAACTACCTGTTTCCCTTGGATGTTCCTGCCTCCACCTGATGTGCATCAGCAACTGTGTGCTGCTCACCAGAGAGTGCCCCAGAAGCCTGCCCACTAATGTCACCCACTGATGTGTGTTTCTCTGCGCTGGTGGGAGGTGCGGGTGAAATCTCTGACGCATCGTCGATGTTTTCCTTGGTGCTCTCCTCTGAGGTGGACACTTGGATGGTGGGACAGGGATGACTCCGGATATCCTGGCCTCTTCAGATGGCAATCCTGCAAGACAATGGACATGTCGTGAATGAGAGAGAGGATCATTTTGTTGGACATCAACAACTCACTTGGGACAGGTCATCTGGATGAAGTGGCAGTGGATCCTCACCTCTCTGGTGCTGGCCAACCTTGCTGTCTCCTCGGTCAACCCTGTAAACTCCAGGATCCATTTCTCATGGGAGGTAAGGACTCGGATCCTTGGATTTCCTCCCCCTCATCTTCGCCTTTTCCCTCTTTTTATGTACTATCTTCTCCTTGAGGACAAAGTGAGAACACTGTGAGCCACACACATGATGGGTCAGGGGGCTCTATAGCAGGTGGCATGTGTGGGCACTACCCATAGACATGAAGGGATTGTGCTGGTGGGTGCCAGGGGGTTCTGAGGAACAAGCTTAAAAATTGGATGTCGGGTGCGTGTGAGGTGTCAGCCAGTGGATTGGGGTGTTGGGGAGGGGGGGGGGGGTTGGAAACTGAGGGATGGCAGGCAGGACTCTTGAGAGAGGTGGTAACTTGCCCTTGCAGCTCGTTGGAGTCATTTGTCTTCTTCTGATATTGGACGATGGTCCTCCTTGTCATGCTGCCTCCACTCATTGTAGCTGCCACAGCCTTTGGAGGCAATACTGACCCTGCTGCTGGTTCTCCCACCCCATGGGAGGAACAGAGTTCCCATCTCTCATCCATGGTGATGAGAAGCCTGGCCAGGTCAGCATCCCCAACGCGAGGAGAATGTCTTCACGCTGCCATCCTTGTTTCTTGACTGGGAGTGCGTTTTGCGGGAGCGTTCAAAAACAGCTCGCCCTTGTTAGCAGCTAGCAGCTGAGGCGTGACGTGGGCAATTCAGACAGATAGCGAGCCATGCATGCTGAAATTCATGTGCGGGCTCATTTTTGGGGCTCAGTATGGGTGAATACAGGCCACAATCTCGCCATTGCAGCCGAAACGAAACACACCACCAAACTTGCGCAAAATGACACTTTGAAATTTTCGGGCTGAATTGCGTCCCTGGTCTCCATCACCAGAAGACAGACCTGGTGACCAAGCCAGGGGACTGGGAGGCCATTGGAGTCCAAGGTTGGTTGGGTCATGGCACCCGGCACCCTGCACACTGGCAGTGCCAGTCTGGCACAGGTTGGCAGTGCGAGGGTGCCAGGTTGGCATTGCTAGGGTGCAGGTTTGGCACTGCCATAGAACCAGGTTGGCACTGCCAAAGTGCCGAGGGCACTGCCAAGGGGCGGGCTGAAAGTGGGCATGGTTGTAGAGGGGGGCATGAATGTGAAGCATGACTGGGGTGCATGAAGGGGGGCATTTGACAAACCCACAGAGGAATGCTGTACACATGGGACGGGGCTCCTAGTGAAGTCGATTGCAGGTGGGCCCAATGCTGGCTCGAAGGGGGCAGAGCCTAAAGGAGGACCTTTTGGGAAGGCTCCAATGCCAGCAAACCTTGAGGTGGGGGCTGCATTCTTATTTTGAGATTGGAGACCCTTTAAAAAAGACACCCCGATCTCTGTGAGAGCGGGTTTGCACAGACTTCAGATCCCACACATCACTTTTCCAGTGGGGTTCACCCTGGCTCCAAACAAAAATCATGAAATGTGGGAGAAATGTGATGGGAATCCTGCCGGAACAGCCGGCCTGATTCGCACTGGTTTTCCAGTCCAAAATGACACTTACAGCTGGATTCTCCGGCCTCCCAATGGGATTTCCCATTGAAGCCATCCCATGCGGCTATGAAACCCTTGGGCAGGGATGCCCTGCCTGCAGGACCAGAGAATTCCAGACTTAGTACATTTTTGGGAGAATTCCATCCATAATTTAAAAATCTACATCTGCACAGACTTCCTGCCAAACAACTTGAATAGATGTTGTCATCTTTTCCACTAAAAATTCCTTTGTCTACATGTACTTGTCGCCTATAAATAGTTTATTGAAGTACCCGGGAATTGTGTGAATCAAATCCCAGATTATTTCTTCCAGGTGCGTAGTCATGTTGTATTTCAATTATTAATTAATCTAGCTTCCAGGTAAGTATTTTTTCACCTCATGATATTCAACATTTTAATCTTGTAAGGAGAATTCACGAAAATACTTTAAAAAGCTGGGGCTTTGGCATCCTTTGAGCTGGTGATGGGCTATCACTAATATCAATTAATATTCATTATAAACCCACTGACTTCCACAAATACACTTCCTCACACCCTAAACCCAGTAAGGATTCGATTCCATTCTGCCGGTTGCTCCATCTCCATCGCTAATGCAACCCTCCACACCAGTTCTTTTGAGGTTTCTTCTTTTATTCCTTAACTAAGGATCCTTCCGCACTGTAGTTGACAGGGCCCTCAACGACGTCCTCCACATTTCCTGCACCTATGCACTCTCCCCTTCCTGAATTATGATAAAATTCTCCTTGTCCTTACCTTTCTCCTCACTAACCTTTGTATTTCGCAGATAATTTTCCATCATTTCCACCATGATGTCGACACCAAATACATCTTCCCCATTCCTTCCAGATTTCGGAAGGGACCATTCCTCCATGCTCTCCTAGTTCAATCCTCTATCACATCCAACATCCCTTCCCAGGGCATCTTTCCATTCATAGAATCATAGAATCGCTACAGTGCAGGATGCCAATCAGCCCATCAAGTCTGCACCGACCCATCAAAAGAGCATTCTACCATGTCCACGCCCCCGTTCATCCCACTGAGCCCCGTAACCCCATAACCTAACATACATATCCCTGGCCACAAAGGGGCAATTTAGCATGGCCAATCGCCTAACCACCACATCTTTGAACCGTGAGAGGAAACCGGAGCACCCGGAGGAAACCCATGCAGACACAGGGAGAAAGTACAAACTCCACACCGTCGCCCAAGGCCGGAATTGAACCCGGGTTCCCTGGCGCTGTGAGGCAGTAGTGCTAACCACTGTGCCGCCATGCCGCCCAATCACAATCACAGTAGATCGAACACCTGCCCTTTTAGCTCCTCTATCCTTCCCATCCAAGGCCCCAAACACTCCTTCCAGGTTGAAGCAGCGATTTATGTGCACATCTTTCAATCTAATCTATTGTATTCTTTGCTCATAAGGTAGTTCCCTTCATCCCTTCATTGCTGCTTTGCGGGGACCATACTTGCCCTATACACAGCCACATCTTCCTGTCCTGGACCATGAACCAAATCAGAAATATGTAGCCAAAGGAATGTGATTACATCCTGAAAGAAAGTATCCAGGTAACCTCCCCACCGTCCTGCTATCTGTATTTATATTTAATAGAATGACTGATAGAATAGTTACAGCACAGTAGGAACCCATTTGGCCCAGTGTGTCAGTGCTGGTTCTCTGAAGGAGTTCCTCACCTCAGGTCACTGCTCTGCCTGTCCTCGTGGCCGTGCATTTTTTTTTACCTTTTCAGGGATCCTGCCTGTGAGTCTGGTGGAAGCAGGGTCAACTGTGGCTTTCAAAAGGGAATTGGATCATTATCTGGTTCCACCACACTCACAGGTCATGACCCTGCCTGCAACACACTCTCAGACAGTGACCCTGCCTCCACCACACTCTCAGACAGTTACCCTGCCTCCACCACACTCTCAGACAGTGACTCTGCCTCCACCACACTCACAGGTCGTGACCCTGCCTGCAACACACTCTCAGACAGTTACCCTGCCTCCACCACACTCTCAGGTCGTGACCCTGCCTGCAACACACTCTCAGACAGTTACCCTGCCTCCACCACACTCTCAGACAGTGACTCTGCCTCCATCACACTCTCAGACAGTGACCCTGCCTCCACCACACTCTCAGACAGTGACCCTGTCTCCACTACACTCTCAGACAGTGACTCTGCCTCCACCACACTCTCAGACAGTGACCCTGCCTCCACCACACTCTCAGACAGTGACACTGCCTCCACCACACTCTCAGGTCGTGACCCTGCCTGCAACACACTCTCAGACAGTTACCCTGCCTCCACCACACTCTCAGACAGTGGCTCTGCCTCCATCACACTCTCAGACAGTGACCCTGCCTCCACCACACTCGCAGACAGTGACCCTGCCTCCACCACACTCTCAGACAGTTACTCTGCCTCCACCACACTCTCAAACAACGACCCTGCCTGCAACACACTCTCAGACAGTTACCCTGCCTCCACCACACTCTCAGACAGTTACCCTGCCTCCACCACTCTCTCAGACAGCGACCCTGCCTGCAACACACTCTCAGGTCATGACCCTGCCTGCAACACACTCTCAGACAGTGACCCTGTCTCCACCACACTCTCAGACAGTGACCCTGCCTCCACCACACTCTCAGACAGTGACCCTGCCTGCAACACACTCTCAGACAGTGACCCTGTCTCCACCACACTCTCAGACAGTGACCCTGCCTCCACCACACTCTCAGACAGTGACTCTGCCTCCACCACACTCTCAGACAGTGACCCTGCCTCCACCACGCTCTCAGGCAGTGACCCTGCCTCCACTACACTCTCAGGCAGTGACTCTGCCTCCACCACACTCACAGACAGTGACCCTGCCTCCACCACACTCTCAGACAGTGACACTGCCTCCACTATACTCTCAGGCAGTGACCCTGCCTCCATTATACTCTCAGGCAGTGACCCTGCCTCCACCACACTCTCAGACAGTGACTCTGCCTCCACCACACTCTCAGACAGTGACCCTGCCTCCACCACACTCTCAGACAGTGACTCTGCCTCCACCACACTCTCAGACAGTGACCCTGTCTCCACTACACTCTCAGACAGTGACTCTGCCTCCACTATACTCTCAGGCAGTGACTCTGCCTCCACCACACTCACAGACAGTTACCCTGCCTCCACCACACTCTCAGGTCGTGACCCTGCCTGCAACACACTCTCAGACAGTGACCCTGTCTCCACCACACTCTCAGACAGTGACCCTGCCTCCACCACACTCTCAGACAGTGACCCTGCCTCCACCACACTCTCAGACAGTCACCCTGTCTCCACCACACTCTCAGACAGTGACCCTGTCTCCACCACACTCTCAGACAGTAACCGTGACTCCACCACACTCTCAGACAGTGACCCTGCCTCCACCACACTCACAGACAGTACATTCCAGATCCTAACCACTCATAATGAAATTGTTTTTCCTCAAGTCACTTTTGCTTCTATTGTCAATTATCTTAAATTTGTTCTCTCTGGTTCTCGATCGCTCCACTAATGGGAATAGTTTATCTCTATCTACTCTGTATGGACTGCTCCTGCTTATGAGTACCTCCTTAAATCTCTTCTCGGTCTGCTCTTTTCCAAGGGATACAATCCTAACTTTGCCAACCTAGCTGCTAATTAAAGCTCCTCTTCTGTGGGACCATTCTCATTGATCCTGTCTAATCCTGTCTGATCCTGTGCGCTGTGCTCTATTAATCGCTTTCTCTGCCTGCCCTGCCACATCTTGACAAGTTCTTAATGAGATTTTAAATAGTTGGATTCCTGCCCTCCTCCACCCTGCTGATTATCACTGGCGTCAGAATTACTGATGCCTTTTGGGGCTTCCCCACTTCTGTTCCTGACTTTGCGGGGAGTCCTGAAAATTCAGCCTTTGATATCAACTTTGCAACACTTAACAATATTCATGAAGTCAGTGGAGTAAGGAACAATTATATGGCTTTCAAGGCTGCAACAATTCAGCCTTTGAAAAAGGGAAAGGTCATTTACCTTCTGTTCTGCACCATATATACATGAGGTTGAAGCACAGAAGCCAGCAAGCTGCAACCTGCCATGAGAATTGAAAGTGCGCATAAAGCACAATGCCTGAAAGCACACATCCGCCCATACAAAGTACATCCAGACATTACCAAATCCATTTCCAAAGAGATATATAAACCTTCAATGTGACCTATCTTGGAGTTTTCTGTACAAATATATCGTAACTAATGCCATACCCCTGCATATCCATTACTTGTCCAATTGCTTTGCACTTTCCTATTTACAGTAATTGTTTATGAAGCAATGGACACAAAACTGAGCTCAGCAGCATCCGTTGCTTGGACACAATAGGCGCCTTATGGGGATCAAAGTGGTGTCTGCTGTGCACACATTTCTGCCACAATTCACGCCATTTTGGTGAAGGTGTTCGGATGTACAGCCAACATCCGTTGGAAGTATGCAGAGGAGGCAGATCATGGCAGCAATCACCGTGCTCTGTTGATTTGATGCTAGTGCTGCCAACTGTAGTTGATACCTTCTTTTGACCTTACATAACTGAACGTGTATAAAGCAGCAGAAAGGACTCTCATCCACCAATGCTGCATAAAGAGTTCAATAAGTACTTGGTTGCTAATTGATTTGTTAAGGCCGCTGCTCTAATTTAACACATTTTTGATGTTTCCCACAGTTCTTTCAAAAGCCAACAGGGAGTTGTGTTGTAGGTGTTGGAACGATTTGTGCTGACTTCAAAGCTTCTGCACAAACAAGTTTCTCCCAGACATGGGTGCACGAGTAGGCATTCACCTTGGAATAGAGCATGACTGAGCGAATGAACAGAGGCCACACAGAGCAGGGTCAAGCTGCTGGAAGAGGTGGGGGGAAGACCGAGGAAGGAACATTGAGTAGGCACCCATATCCACCCAGGGCTGCAAAAAGCAATGCTTCTACCTGAACCTCAGTGAAGATTGATGTGTGAGAGGTCCTCACTGAAGGTAAGGCATTGTCAGTTGCTATGACATTGGCCATCGCAATTAATATTTATGCCTCCAGTTCATTGCAGTTTGGAGCTGGAGATATTTGCAACATCGCACAGTTTGCATCCACTGTTTCATTAGGGAGGCCACTGAGGCCCTCTATTCAGACAGCTAACTATATTTAATTCTCCCCTGCTAAAAACAAGCAGGCAGAATGAGCATGAGAGTTCTCGAGGGTTGTAGTCTACCCCGGTGACTCAGCGTGTCGTTCACTGCATGTGCATCACGTTTTGACACCGCATGTCACACTGTTATATACCAGAACCAAAAGAGATTCCACTCCCATATTGCATACAATTGTAAATTAGTCATACTTTTGCATGGCCTTAGTGCAGCAGAGGAGGAGGAAGAAAAAGGAGGCAATGCCTTTCTGCCCTGACTGCACATGAAGAACAAAATCAATACTGGTAACATCAGCCCCAAATTTCTGTCGTTGACTAATACATTACCTTCTTGTCCACAATGCAAAAATAAAAAGTCCCGCAGCATAAACGCTCCAAACCAAATTTATCAGTGAATTCAAACCATATTGCTGACAAACGTAAACTTATCAAACATATGCACACCTTTAGTGCCTGGCCAGGATTCTCCACTCGACAGTCTAACAACAGAGAATGGAGAATCCCAGCCCCTGTCTTACAGGTGCCTTTGCCAATATAAGTGGTCCCATGTACTATGAGAGATGGTACTGTGGTAGTTGTGTCATTGGACGAGTAATCTATTCTGGAGACATGTGTTCAAATCCCACGAAGGTATCTGGTGGACTTTTAATTCAGTTAATGAAAAACTCAGATTTTAAGTCTTGAGAGGGATTTTCCAACCCCATTTTCGGGGGCTGGCAACGACAGAGGGGGCAGATAATCGAGTGGGAAACCCGAAACAACTTTGACATTGGCAGGACCTCTCCGCTCAATTGGCCCCACGTCGCGCCAGTGACATAATGGGGACCCAACGTTTAAAGGCTCCGGAGCAGTCCCGGGGGTGGGGGGTGGGGGAGGGGGTCCTGAGGAGGAGGTGCCAGAGATTCCGTGGTGGAGGCAGTTCCATGGTGAGCATTCCGTGGTGAGGATTGGGTTCCATGTCCATGAAGTGCAGTTGGGGGGGAGGATGTACATTGTCTGGGAGGTACTGGAGGGGAATCTATGAGCGTGGGATATTCCTTTTTTAAATGTTTTTTTACATTAGGGCGCCCTTTTCAAGAGCTCAATTTGCCGGCAGGAGCCTGCCCCACCAGCGTGATGTCTTGGGACCCGCCCCTTATCTTTTTTTGACAAAGTGGGGATACTTTTGTCTGATCTCCAACAGATTACCAGAATTGCTTGGGCATTGTTTTTACAGATAAAGTGTTGGCACTTTATCAAATTCCGCCCTTTGTCTCAGAAATGGTGACCATGAAACTACCATCGATTGTCGTAAAAACGAACACCGCTGGTTCACTAATGTCCTTTTGGGGAGGAAATCTGCCATCCTTATCTGGTCTGACCCACATGCGACTCCAGATCCTTATCAATATGTTCGGCTCTGAAATGGCCTAGCAAGCTACTCAGTTCAAGGGCTACAAATGCTGGCATTACCAATGATGCCCACAGCCCATGAAAGAATAAAAAAAAGTACTAACTCAGTAGCTACAGTGGAAGGCCACTGAAATTCAGATGCCTTGGAGGATGACCTCAAATGTCTGTTGGCCTAGAAGGCCTAAATTTGCAACTATCGTAGTGTGGGTGGCAGTAGGTTGAGCAGGCTGGCTGACAGCCAACAGCAAGGGCACTGGCAGATTAACAACAATGCTATCAGGAGACATGGCAGCAGGCTGGTACTCTGTAAAAACAATGCCCAAGCAATTCTGGTAACCTGTTGGAGATCAGACTGCTGGACTGCTGCGAGACCCTGCATGTCCTCTTGAACACCACTATCTGAAGCCATGATTGCAGCTGGCTGAGTTTGCATGCATGGCCTTGCATAACTTCACTTTCATCATCCACTGTGGCACTTCTGGTGAAGTTTACTTGGATTGCAGGTAGTTCAGTGCTGATTTCAAAATAATTATTTTCATAGTTATAGAATATAAACATTTTATAGTACAGCATATAAATAATTATTTTTAGATTGTAGTTTTATTCCTGCAGTTTCCATGATGATCCCAAGGTCCCAATTTGGTGGTGAGTTGAATCACAGGTGTAATGATAAAAGCACCAATCAGACTAAATATAAAAGCATAATTGGCTTAAATAAGCTAAACTACAATTCCACACAACATTTTTGTGTGCACAACATAAGAACATTCAAAGTAGTTATTACAATTTGCAAATTAAGAGTTGGTTTGTTGTTAACATAATTAAAAATAGAGTGGAACTCTAAACCTTTTTTTTAATTCTCAAGGCTTCCCAATATATAATTGGTGATCTTTCTTTAACAAGAATGTGTATTTTGTATCCTGTCACTGCTCACAATTTTATAGGATATTTTGCTTCCAAGAATTTACTTCATGGATTGAAGATTAAATCTGGCCCTCTGTGGTAGAATGTGAGGCTTCCTGAGCCGCCGCTGTAACTCCAATGGATGATCAGTGAACACCTAAAGAAATTACTCTAACATGACAGCCAAGGCCATACCACATCAGGAGAACCCGTGTTACTTGTGCGTTAAGCTTAATGTCACCAATACTGGCCTTGGGTGATTGTGTGGACTTTGCGCTTTCTCCCTGTGTCTGCATGGGTTTGCTCCAGTTTCCTCCCACAGTCTGAAGATGTGCAGGTTAGGTGGATTGGCCATGTCAGATGGCCCCTTAATGTCAAAAGATGTGCAGGTTAGGGGGGGTTACGGGGAAAGGGCAGGGGAGTGGGCCTAGGTAGGGTGCTCTTTCAGCAGCTTGGTGCAGACTCGATGAGCCGATTGGTCTCCTTCTGCACTGTAGGAATGCCAGGGTTCAATAGGTAAGAGTGGAATGACTGGAAAGAGTTTTATTTTTTCTATAAATTAATTAGATAATTGGAATTTGCCTAAAAACGTTATTATTGTGAACTATTCATTTTAAATAGATTTTATATTTGTTATTTTAGTCTGAAAAAATTGGGTTTAGCATTTGACATTTTCTGCTTTCTAGAATGCCAGAAGATGTAGTAAAAACACCAAACAAATTCCAGTAGGCAATGAATCGACTTAATAGTTAGCCCTGGGCAATGCAACTTAAGACATGCGCTGCCAGCTCTGAAAGGGTGCAGCCTGCTGAAGGTAAGTCTGGTGAAACTGTTGACAGGGAAACAGTGATTAGGAAACTCTAACTGTAACGAAAACATTCAACCTCCCACCCCACAGGAATGTTCTGTCTTCTGCCTGTTATACATTATTATCATCCACTGCATATGGACTGTGGGGATATACAGACAGATATTTTAAGATCCACAGCAGAATAATTTTGCAAACTATCTTTGATGAATACATTAGATCATATGTTTAAAGAAATAGAAACATAATTGAAATGAATAGATATTGTGCTCTATCTAACTATATTAATCAATTATCAGGTACAAGGTAGATGACTTTGTCGATGCATATGGAAAAAACTAAGATGCAAGATTTGGGGACACATTTTTTTACCAAAACCATGAACAAAATAACGTACACAAACCCATTGCAAATTATGGGGCAAAATATCACAGCTTGGAAACTGGAGTCTGTAACGCTGTTATAAAATACAGTCAGAGGTGTGGGCGGGGGCCAGTTAACCATACGCACATGTTCTGAGGCTGCGAGAAGCTGGAGAGCCTTTGGGAGGTAGTGTTTGGGATGTTGTCCAGGACAGTGGGGGTGGAAATCAGGCCAGACCCTATGGTGGCGATCTTTGAGGTTTCGGAGGAGCCGGAGCTGCTGAAGGGGTTAGCGGGACGATGTTGTGGCCTTCGCCTCTCTGATTGCCTGGCGAAGGATCCTGTTAAAAGCGGAATAACTGTACAAACTATTGATTATGCTTTGTGAGGGACTGTGCATTCTGCTGATGTTGTGTATGTTTGGAATAAAATATCTTTAAAAAAAAAGTATGATCAGTTTACACCCAGATAGGAATGTCAGTTTTCCTTTCAGCATGCCCATGCAGCCCAGCATTTGTCAAGTTTAACTGACAAGTATAATACCAATCTCAGCTGAACAATGATAATCAAAGTTTCCAATCTTAGCCATCAGAAAATAAACTCCTTAACCCCTTTCAGAATACTTTTTTTAAACCAATATTGATGTACTAAACAGGAATTTTGAAGACAGTCTGGAGTGAACAGATTAGAATGGTGGATTTCACTGCAGCCCTTAGGCTTTTGCTAGATCTGCTTGTGCTGCAATGGAAGCTGAGGCATTGGACATCAGACACTGCATCACGTAGAGTTTTCACCATTTCCATGCTAGAAAGGATGGACTACAAGCTCTACGCAAAGCCCTGTGCCAAGTTGGTGTCAAGCTCCTCAACACTAACGTAGGCCTTCCAGCAAGCTACCAAAGTATCTGGCATTTCGATGAGTGTTCCCATTAACCTTCTTCTGTAATCTGCAGCAGAACTCGGGTGCAGTTTTGTACTCCGATAAACTGGCAACTGCACCATCCTTGTCCTGCAGCACACCGTGCCTGATATCTTCTCACATGCAGATCCCACCTCTAGTCTATCCTCTAAGATACATGCAGTGTCAATATCTAAGCTGGTGGCTAGGTCTGTGAAATTGAATAACTGTGTGATGATCCTCACTCACATCTTCGTGTTCCTGCATTGCCTGGCCAAGCTGCACTTCTTGGTTGCCTGAAATTGGATAGGCACAAGAATGTGGAAAATTATGAGGTGCATGCCCAAACCATTTGCAGCTTTAACGTTAGAAAAGATTATGGCAAGATGAGGAACTGTGTGGTGAGAAGAAACTATCATCTTCAAAGTATTCATCCCTGCCTTTGGCAACTGCTTCAGCATTGGCCTTCTGATAGTGACCAGCACTGTCTCCTCCATGGAGGTTCAAGCATGATGGTGCACTTCTCCTCCCATTAGTGTTTGCTGATTTTGGTTGCGCATCACTTTCTCCTGCAAGAGAGAGAGAAGTGTGTCAGTGAGTCTTGTTGAATAATGTGGCTGTCATGGTTGAATAGCTGCCAGTGTATGCAAGCTGTGAGGTGTGGGTGTGAAACTTAGAACAATGTTAAGTACGCAAGGGCGCAGTGAAGCATATGCATTTTATATATGAATCCTGATTTATAGGTATTGTTCGTAGGTGAGTGTTAGGGGTGTGTGATTCGAGCAGTGGCTGAAGCTAGTCGTACAGTTGGTAAAGCAAGGCATTTGAAGATGCATTCTTCACCTTCAACACTTGTGTGAAGATATAAACATCTTGCCACACTACATGCAGACCATTGCAACTCAGCTACTGACATTGCCCTCTGTCGCTATTTGCTCCCACTGCCATTTCACTCTGTGTCTCCAAGGACTGCCTGACCCCCTTTGGACACAGGACATTTCGCCCCTTTTCCAGCTCCATCACCAAAACCTTCAGTGCAGCATCAGAAAACATCGGTACCCATGCCCTCCAATATCCAGCCATTCCTCTGTCTTTCTGAGGTCAGATTTAGCACCAAAGGTCTCCGACTCCCTTCCACAGCAGTGTTTCCCAACCAATGTGCCGGGCCGTGAAGACCCCACAAATATGCCACAAAAAATAAGATTCAAAATGATTCAAAATTCAGGTAATTAAACCAAAAATAACCTGAGACTTCAGCTCTATGGTTGGCATCTCCAAGACTTGACAAATCTTGGCGCCAGCTGAGAAAGAGCTGTACATGAATGATTTCGATTTTTTTTGTTGGTCAGGCCCATGCGCATGACCAACAGGACTTGGAGCTGAAGTCAAAGCTCCCATTGCGCCTGCTCAAAAATTGAAAACTCTAAAAGGGCACAAAAGCCCTGGGAGAAGCGAGAGAGACAGGGAAAGGTAAAATAAAAATAACAGGAAAGAGGACAGGGAGAAGTAAAGTTCCCAGTAAGAGAAGACAGAGAAAATAGGAGGTTTTCCTCAAAATGTTTCTATAATATAGAGGTATGCCATGACATATAAAAGGTTGGGAACCACTGTCCTACAGTCACAATGCACCTTAATTTTAAAAGAAGCAGAATAAAGTTATGCAGTACAAGCCAGCTTTAAGTAGTGTTAGCATGTATCAATTTTGGGTCCCTGATGATACAGCAGGGTCAGGAAGTAGGAAATAGGGGCAGGAGTAAGCATTCAGTCCCTCATGCCCGGCTGCATTCAAAAATCATAATAATGTAATCTTTTTATTATTGTCACAAGTAGGCTTATATTAACACTGCAATGAAGTTACTGTGAAAATTCCCCAGTCGCTATACTCCAGTGCCTGTACACAGTGGGAGAATTCAGAATGTCTTATTCACCTAAATAGCAAGTCTTTCTGGACTTGTGGGAGGAAACCGGAGCACCCGGAGGAAACCCACACAGACACATGAAGGACGAGCAGACTCCGCACAGACAGTGACCCAAGCCAGAATCGATCCTGGGACCCTGGCGCTGTGAAGCAACAGTCCTGGCCACTGTACTACCGTGCCTCCCAATGTCAATGTGCAGGGTGCATGAAGGTGCTGCGCTGTCAGCATTATATCAAAGCAATGTGGGGTGATTGCACATCGCAATCCCAATCTGCCGTCTACAGCAAACGTTCCTCTACTAACACTACAAGTTGAACAGCTCTGGACTGAGTTAGGTCAGCTTATAAAAATAATTAGAGACTGTGCTGGGATCAAAATCAGATACTTAAAAACAACAACTTTTCCGAATGGCAGTCCTCAGTTAAAGATCTGCCGAGCCATTACTCTCAATTCCCCACCCTGGATTTTTGTTTCATTCTCACCCTGTCAACACAAATTCTAATCTCTACTCTAACTCAAGTGATAATTTTGTGGGGTGTAATTCCACTTCACACTTTGCATTGATTTTCACTGATATTTAAGTTGGCAAACATAAGAAGAATAGTGTAGGTTTATATAGGTTGCATTTAAATTTTGCTTACTGATCTGAAACCATTCACTTTCAGAGTTCACAATGGTTACATTGCCCGAAGTAGTACTGCCACTCATATCGCTCCAAATTTTCAAAGGCTTATACACCCCAGGACATTATCATAATATGAACAGCAGTTTGATGACACAGGCAAGTTCATACACACATCATACAAACAGAAAGCACTGGAGGTGAAAACTTAAAGGAAGTTTTGCAAAATGTAGATGGTTATGGAAAAGATGTCAGTAAAATCTTCACACTTTGGCACTGAGTTGCAATTAAAGACAGCAAGGAAGTCAGAATCACTGAGTAGATCCAGTAAAAAAGGATATCTACCCAATGGTACAAGCCGATTCCTCAACATCAAATATCTTTCTCCACATCATATTTAATTGAGCCATTAGGGTGAAAAAGCCTATTTTTATAACTTGCATAAATGATTAGACAATGATGGTATATTATTGTACTTGGTAGAGGAGGGAGAAGCATGAGGAGAACAGAGGATTTTCAGCTTTACTGTAAGACTGGGAATGTGAGTGATACACAGTAACCTCCAGCCCCAGGGTTTGTCTTCCCACCTCCTCGCTCACCCCCTCAGTGTCAGGGCTGAGATGGGAGAAGGAGGAGCTGATGTTGACTTCAAATTAAATTAAAATATCAATCGACGATTCGGACATTGTACAAGAATGTGCTCAATTTGCTCATGCGTTGCCTAGTGACTCATATGCCAAGATGGCATCTGTGTCAGGAAATTATAATCATTTTCTGTCATTTGCTCCAGCGTTACCTATCATTTGGTCAACAAGGTTTATGTGACCTTTGGTAAATATGCCTTTACATATTCGTGTCTATATGCCTTAGACACTACAATTCAGGAGATTGGATTTAGACTCATTGTCCCCAAACTGATCTTTTATGCACGGTCCTGATTTTAATACAAGGACATTAAGTCACTACCCAACTACTCATCCGAAAGTAACAGTAATGTATACAGCTTCCTTCATTCTATTTCTTTCTTCTCACCCTCATCTTAAATTCCAAGGAATGAAAACAAACACAAATACACAAATTTGAGAAATACATTTTGAATTAGGGTTCAGATGTGTACATATACAAATATAACATGGAAATGACTTTTAATTATACATTGATGAAGATTGTTTTTTAAAGGAGTGGCTGTTTGAGACAATTAACTATAAATTATGCACATCCTCTGAAACATAATATGGGGCAGAATTGTTTGGTCATGCCGGCAGCAAGATCGCCAGGGACTGGACAGGGACCATGTAAAGGTCCGTTGATCTCGGGTGGGAATTTCTGGTCACCGGGAGAGTGCGGCTGAAAAATCCCTCCCTCCGTATCCATATTATATCATTAATATTAAATTGCCTTCATATTTTATACAATACATAATGATGCAATGTATAATGTGTCAACTGTAGCTGTGTTGGTAGTAATCCAGCTGCTGAAGCAGAAGGTTTTGGGTTCATGCCCTACTCTAGAGATTATCTGATCATTATCGCATTGCTGTTTGTGGAAACTTGCTGTGCACAAATTGACTACTGAATTTCCTCAATTGAAACAGTGACCACTCCATAAAGAAAAGTACTTAATTGACTGTAGAGTACTTGGGAAAGTCATGAAAGTACTTGTGAAAGTGGCAATCTAATGTGAGTCTTTTTATTTTTCTTTAGTAATTTCCTATTTCTGGTGTAATCGTAGCAAATTTATTTCACTGTCTTCGTGGCTCCAATACTAATAGGGGTGCAGGGAGTGTGTGAGGATGGCTGAAGTTACTTGAAGGATCTTATTATCATTTATTGATGTCTTTCCTGCCCGACATTTGGCCAAATTGACAGCCTGTCTGCAGCTGGGATGATAGACCAGTGACAAGTGCCCACAGCCAGAGCCCATTGGTAAACAATTCCCAGCAATCCGGTGAAGGGGAAGGTCAGCGATTGAGGCTGGGAGGGCGCAGGTTGTGATTGTGGTGATGAGGGGGAGGGGGGATGTCGTGATCATACCTCAGGAGTAAAAGGGTATACAATCTACAAACGTGAGAATGGCTGGGACCATGGCAGCGCATGCGCACGACGGCGAACTGCGGCGATCCTGCTGTACAACATGGCACCGGCCAAGCACGGATCCAGCTTGTCAGATAGTGCTCCCCTGTAACCCCCCTCGCCACTCCCGGACCACCCCCCACCAGTGCCCCGAGCCCCCGCCAGGGGAACGGCTCCCCCCCGCCCCATCTGT
Organism: Scyliorhinus canicula; assembly: GCF_902713615.1. Taxonomy (NCBI): domain Eukaryota; kingdom Metazoa; phylum Chordata; class Chondrichthyes; order Carcharhiniformes; family Scyliorhinidae; genus Scyliorhinus; species Scyliorhinus canicula. Next base: position 225,217,443 of record NC_052148.1, read on the forward strand.
GGTGGTACTGGACACAGTCCGCAGCCACCACGCAAGGCTGACGAAACCTCAGACCACAAGTGATCCACACCGTCGGGAAGTCGGCACGTCGGGGCGGAGCATCGGGGAGGGCCTTCAGGTGACGTCCCAATGGCATGCGATGTACTCACCGATGATGCCTTTTTGGAGAGGGGCGGAGCATCCGAAAAGCAGCGTTGCCCCCGATTTCAGCATCAAAAGGGATTCTCCGGCCAATCGCCGAATGCAATTTCGGAGCCGGCAATCGGAGAACCCGCCCTATGTTCTCCCGCCAGAAGTGAATTGCAGGCTTCTATTTCTGGGATTGGTGGGGTGGGGGGGGGTCTTCCTGGCCGGGGTCTCTTTTCTGGGGGGGGGGCTTCCTGACAGGGGTCTCATTTCAGCAGCGTCTGTGGGGCGTCTCCCTATTTAGGGGGACTCTGAAGGGGGTTCTTTATCTCGGGGGTCTCGGGGGCTGTAGGGGGGTGGTGAGGGTGTCTCGTGGGATGCGCAGGTCTTGCATTGCGGGGGGTGGGGATGGAGTGGTCCTTGGATGGACTTTGGGGGCAATTCCCTTGAGGAATTACCCCGTTGGCCATTGGCGAGGTCCGCCAGGTCAGGGCCACACTGGGCAATACTTGTATTGATTCCCGCCCACGTGATTCCCAGCCAGAGGACCGGAGAATCGTGCGGACTCAGAGGCTCTGCTGCTTGGCCTAGTAAGTGGATGCACATGGGTCTTAATGATAATGGCCTCGATCCCACCACCAGCATGGGGCCAGAGCATTGGAAACAGATCGGAGCCTGGTGCTGATCCCATTTTTCTCCCTAGCACCCGATTCTCTGCCACATTGAGAACCCCGCTACTGATGGTGAGCGGCGGAGAATTCTTTCCATGGTGTATATAGACTTGCAAAAAGTGTTTGATGAAGGGACACATAATAGGTTTGTCAGAAAAGTTGAACTAAAGGTGTAACAGCAACATGGATACAAGGTTTGACTGTAGCTCAGCCATCATCTCAATGAGTGATGGAGCAGGTTGAACGGCCTAAATGATATACACTTATTCCTATGCCAGGACCAAAATTACATTTCGTGTTGATTTAAAGCAGTTTCCACATCTAAATATGTAGTGTAAGTCCCAAAAACGGTTGAAATTGATTCAAGAGTCAAATAAGGTGAGAGATTGGGCAGCACGGTAGCACTGTGGATAGCAAAGTTGCTTCACAGCTCCAGGGTCCCAGGTTCGATTCCGGCTTGGGTCACTGTCTGTGCGGAGTCTGCACATCCTTCCCGTGTGTGCGTGGGTTTCCTCCGGGTGCTCCGGTTTCCTCCCACAATCCAAAGATGTGCAGGTTAGGTAGATTGGCCATGATAAATTGCCCTTAGTGTCCAAAATTACCCTTAGTGTTGGGTGGGGTTACTGGGTTGTGGGGATAGGGTGGAGGTGTTGACCTTGGGTAGGGTGCTCTTTCCAAGAGCCGGTGCAGACTCGATGGGCCGAATGGCCTCCTTCTGCACTGTACATTCTATGAAATTCTATATCCTGGAGACGTTAGCTTCACAATACTTGGAGTAGTCTCATATTATTTGGTTTGACTCATAGGAACAAAGGACTTAGGGGCACGAGTAGGCCATTTGATCCTTAGAGCCTGCTCTGTCATTCAATAAGATCATGACTGATCTGATTGCGATCTCAACCCCACTTTCACTTCTTCCCCCCCCACCACACCCCCCACCCCTCCCCCCCCACCCCCCCCCTCCCTCCCTCCCATTACCCTTGAATCCCTTGCCTATCAAAAATCTATCTAGCTCAGCCTTGAACAGATTCAATGACACAACCTCCACTACTTTCTGAGGAAGAGAATTTCCCACATTAACAATCCTCTGAGAGAAAATAGTTCTCCCCATCTCCTCTGATTCTTGAACTATGTGCCCTAGTTCTAGTCTCCCCCATAAGCAGCGACATCCTCCTGGTATCCATCCTACCAATTCCGCTCAGAATCTTATATGCTTCAATTAGATCATTGCTCATTATCCTAAACTCCAAAGCCCAACCCGTTCAACTTTCTTCATAAAGGCATTCATAAAATTCTAACGGGATTGGACAGGGTACATTCAGAAAGAATATTCCCGATGGTGGGGGAGCCCAGAACTAGGGGTCATAGTTTGAGGATAAGGAGTCAACCTTTTAGGACAGAGGTGAGGAGAAATATCTTCACCAAGAGAGTGGTAAATCTGTGGAATTTGCTACCACAGAAAGTATTGAGGCCAAAACTTTGTGTAATTTAAAGAAGAAATTAGACATAGCTCTTGGGGCTAAAGGGACCAAGGGATATGCTGGAAAGGCGAGATCAGGGTATTGAACTTGATGATCAACCATGATCACAATGAATGATGGAGCAGGCTCGAAGGGCTGAATGACCTCCTCCTGCTTCTATTTTCTATGTTTCTATAAGATGAGCCCTTTGTCTCAGGAAAGAGTTGAGTGAATCTTCTCTGAAATGCTTCTGACACAATTATATACTTTTTCAAATAAGGCAACAAGACTGTACAACAGTACTCCAGATGAGTAAAGCTTCACTACTTTTATATTCCATTTCACTTGCAATAAACACCATCATTACATTCCCCTTCCTAATCACTTACATTTTCCCCTTCCCAATAACTAACATTTTGTGATTTGTGTGTCAGGGTACCTAGATCTCTCTGTACCACTGACGTCTGCAATCTCCCTCCGTTTAAATAGTATACCGCTTTTCTATTCTTCCCGCCCAAGTGAACAAGTTCACATTTTTCCACATTATATATCACCTGCCAATGTTTTGCCCATTCACATAGCCTGCCCATATATCTTTTCAGGCTCTCTACCACCTCTTGCCAACTTACTTTGCCACCTATCACAGAGTCACCAGCAAGTTTAGCTACCATACATTCAGTCCTTTCATCCAAATCTTTGATATAGATTGTAAATAGTTGAGGCCCCAGCACTGATCCCTGTGGCACTCAATTGGTTACAGCTTGCCAACCAAAAAAGGACCCATTTATCCCGAAACACTGCTTTCTGCAAGTTAACTAATCCTTTATCCATGCTAAAGGTTATCCCCTGCGCTATCTTGTGAAGTAACTTTTGAGATGGCACATTATCAAATGCCTTTTGGTGCACCACATCTACACGTTTCCCTTTATCCACTTTGCTTATAGCCGCCTCAAAAAACTTTAATAACTTAGTAAGAAGTCTTACAACACCAGGTTAAAGTCCAACAAGCGTGTTTCGAATCACGGGCTTTCAGAGCACAGCTCCTTCCTCAGGTCAATCAACCTGTGCTCTGAAAGCTAGTGATTCGAAACACACCTATTGGACTTTAACCTGGTGTTGTAAGACTTCTTACTGTGCTCACCCCAGTCCATCGCCGACATCTCCACATCATGGCTACCATCTAATAACTTAGTTAGATATGATTTCTCTTTCACACAGCTATGTCATAAAACCGATCACATTATGATTTTCTAAGAGTCCTGCTATAACCTCCTTTTTAAAAAATAAGTTTAGAGTACCCAATTACTTTTATTTCCAATTAAGAGGCAATTTGGCGTGGCCAATCCAGCTACCCTGCACATCTCTGGGTTGTGGTGGCGAAACCCAGGCAAACACGGGGAGAATGTGCAAACTCCTCACGGACAGTGACCCAGGGCCAGGATGGAACCTGGGACATCGGAGCCATGAGGCAGCAGTGCTAACCACTGTGCCACTGTGCTGCCCTGCTATAACCTCCTTAATAATGATTTCAGCAATTTCTTATGATGAATGTTAGGCTAATTGGTCTGTATTTCCTGCATTCAGTCTTCCTCCATTCTTGAATAAAGGTGTTACATTTGCTATTTTCCAATATACTGGGACACTTCCAGAAACTAAGGAATTTTGGAAGATTATAACCAAGGCATTTAATATCCCTGCATCTACTTATTTTAAGATCCGAGGGTGCAGGCCATATCGACCTGGGGACTTGTCAGCCTTTAGATCCAATAGGTTTCCCAGCACCGTTTCCATGCTAATGGTAGTTATTTTAAGTTTCTCCCTCTCTTTTACCTTTTGATTTTCAATTATCTTTGGGAAATATTGTGAAGGCAGACACAAAATACCTGTTCAATGCCTCCATCATCTCCTTGTTTTCCATTATCCTGTCCTCAAACTCACTTTATAGAGGGCCAACACTAGTTTTAGTTACTCTTTCCCTGTATTACTTATGGGGCTGGTTTAGCACAGTGGGCTAAACAGCTGGCTTGCAATGCAGAACAATGCCAGCAGCGCGGGTTCAATTTCAGTACCTGCCTCCCCGAACAGGTGCCGGAATGTGGCGACTAGGGGCTTTTCACAGTGACTTCATTGAAGCCTAGTTGTCTTATGCGCAGGGATATATGTTTGCTGAAAGTTTTAAGCTGTTTTATTAAAATGCCTGCCAATGCATCTCAACTGTCCTGTCTTTTAACATAGCTTCCCAATTCATTTTTGATAGCTTTGCTGTCAAACCCTTATGATTACCCTTATTCAGATTTAAAACCCAGACGCGGTCTTAGACCCAGACTTCTCCCTTTCAAACCGAACATGAAATTCTATCTTGTCATGATCACTGTCGCCCAGAGGCTCTTTTACTATGAGGCTATTAATTAATCCTCTTTCATTGCTCATGACCAGGTCTAGAATATACTGCTCTAAGAAATTGTCCCAAATACACTTCATGAACTTATTTTTAAGGCTACTTTGGCAAATCTGATTTGCCCAATATGCATATAGATTAACAAGCACCATTTATTTCTTCTTGTATATTCTGTTCTACCCTGTAACTATGGAATTCTTATCTTTCATATTTCACATCTCTATCCAAACTAATACTATGGGCTAGATTTTGTGCCCCGCTGGAATCAGGAATCACGGTTGGGCGGAGAATCAAGCGTCTGGCCAAAATTGAGATTCATGCCGGTCAGCAAACTGACCACTATGCTCCAACCCATCGCAGGCGGCAGGATCGGGCATCACGACCGTGCGCCAGAAGGAGAATATCAATGGATCATTAGGACCTATTTCCATCCAGTTAGCGGGCCAGACACCAGAATATCCGGGCCTCTGTGATTCTCCGGTTCTCGGGGCTGGGAATCGTGTGGGTGGGGATTACTACAGGTATCACCAAACGTGAACCTGATATGGTGGACCTCGTGGTGGGCGCCTTAAGGGAGTTGCCCCCAAAGTACATTTGAGTGCCATCCTCCCCCATGTAATGCATGACCCGCCCACCCCTCCACTATCAGACACCCCCACTGCCCCCCCAGAGACACTCTAAAATGGGAAAACCCCAGGAATCCACTAACTAGGGAAACCCCTCCCCCCAGTAACCCCCTACCTAAAAGGATTCCCCGAGACCGCCTAACTAAAGTGACCCCCATGGAGACCTTCTAAATAGGGGGAACCCTTAACTAAAGAGACCACTCACAGGGATCCCCTAACTAGAGAGACGCCTACAGGGCCCTAATGAGAGGAACCTCCCCCCGGGGACCTCACAGAAAAAGACCCCTGTGTGGAAGCTAGAGAGCCATCCAGACAGGGGCAGTAAAAAATATTACAGCTGTAACACTGTCTTTAAACCCCTCAGGTCCATTAACTGCAAGCCATTCATTAATTTCTTGTAGTGAGCTGTGATTGACAGCTTCCACAAACCATACTTCAAGTCTAGGTACTGAAACCACAATGCTTACAAACAGCAACCATATCAGAGAGAGTTAAGTGCTATCAATTTCCAGCTCAGCACTTAAAAATCACTGAAGCATGAAGGGGCATCATTGGAATTCACTTAACTCTCTTTAAAAATGGTGGCCCAGTAGCTGGATTACTTTGGGAATCCCTCATATTCCTCACGATGCATAAATTTGCATGGCGAGGGATACTGGATTGATTTGTGTGGAGAACATAGTCTCCCAAGTGGAGAATCTTGACCTATATCTTGCTCTTTTGAGCTGAGATCACCGTTACTACTGTTCTAATCACATCCTTAATTGACAGAGCTACCCCACCACCTTTTCCCAGCTCACTATCTTAGGAAATTCTAAATACCCTTCAATATTCAGGTCCCAGTATTGGTCACCGTGCAACCATGTTTCTGCGATACGTGTGTAACAATTCATTCATTTTGTTACAAATGCTGTGCGCATTCAGAAAAAGAGGGTGGAATGCTCCCGTCTGGGACTAAGTCCCGTGGCAGAGGCAGGGGGCGGGATTGCTGAGTGTTTCCCACTGCAGAGGCGGATAGGAAACCACATCATATCTTCTGAGCCCAACCTCATTAATTATGCTCCAAATGTTTTGTGTATATTCTGTGGCAGAACAGGCCTGATGGTGTGTAGTCCACTGTCGTACCCAGGTGCCGTACTAAAAAGGCATCCAACATCACTGACCCACGATTGAAGAAAGAAGATAGACCGCCTGTAAAAGAAGATGGATCTCCAGGAATACTCTGAGGTTGGAAGGTGGAACTCCTCAATCCGACTGAATCTGGAAGGTGCACCTGTAGATGCCACCCCCCCCCCCCCCACCCCCCACCCACTGCTGCGGTGTGCTGGGGTCCAGAGTTGTTGACTGCCTCCATCCTGAACTCCAGTGGTAGCCCCAGGTGAGTCCCAACAGCTGCACGCCACGTTATTCCAGATGGTATTTTGCGCTGGCGTGTTTTCCCGCTGGTGTCGCGGCGAATGGGGCTTGCGCAGAAGATTCCCATTGGGCCTACATCTGCATCCCATAGGGAGGATGCAGATCAGTTTCCCGCTGGCCTCCAGCCCCTGTGGTGGGCTCCAGCAGAAGATACCGCGGGAAATACGCGCCGGCGTGAAAATAATTTTCGCCCTGCCGCCAAATTCTCCCCGTACAGCCACCATTGACCCCCATAGGACCATGGGAGAAATCCACCACTCCACCTGTCTTTATACCATTTCCGCAACCTCTGGCCACATCTGCTGGTGTACTCTCTGTCCTTTCCCCTGCCTCTTCCCTGACTCCACAATGATAACTTTATAAACCGATAACTTCATAAAGACAGTGGGATCATTGCCAAATTTGCAAGCATTTGAAATGCAATTAATTGTTGGCTGGGCTTTGGGAATGTGGGTCATTAGTTGGGTGCTGAGCAATGGGAGGGATGTTTGCAAACAAATCACTGCGGGTGCTGGAGTCTGAAACAAAAGCAGGAAATGCTGGACAATCTCAGCGGGTCTGACAGTATCTGTGGAGAGAAAAGGGAGCTAATGTTTGGAGTCTGGATGACTCTTTGTCAAAGCTGGAATGAATTGTTTGAGCCGGGCAGTCTGGGTGGAGACACCGCCTGGTTCACCAGCCTGGGCTCCAGTATGAGCCAGTCCCTGAAGATGAAATCTATCTTCCCGCAACAATAGTCGCCTAAAACACAGTTTACCAATGACACGATCCGCTCTCACCTTTCACAAAGCGGATCCTCCTGACCACAGCGGGGAGACTCCTGTTCAGACCCAGGATCCGGTCCAGGTGGAAAGCAAAAACCTCGCTGATATCCCCGGGTCTCTTCACCAGCCCGCACGGCTGTCTGCAGCCCTGAACCTGGCTCAAACCCCCGGGGGCGGAGGCTCTCCCCTCACTCGGGTGTTCGCTGCCAATCCCTTCAAACAACAGCAGAGGCCGGTGTCCGGGCCGGCCCACCTTGTGGATGCGGGAGATGCTGCAATCGGCCAGGAGGCGCATGGCAGAGATGTCCTGCTTGGAGAACCAAAGGGGGGCACTCTGGCTGTAAATCCTAATGTTACTGCCAGAGGCGCTGGATGGCCAGCCCGCTGCACCCGGAGAGTCTCCCCAGCTCCCTCTCCCCTCCCTGGTGTGGGTGGGCATCCCTGTGCTCAGTCCCTGGTCACCCTGCCAACCCCACCCCAGCACAGGAGCCGCCTGCTCATCCTCACTGTCCTGCACAGCCTGTTTCGCGGAGCGCTTCTTCCTGACCTTCGGCCTCACCGTCCCCCTGATGTTGGCCGGCTTTCTCCTCTTTGACCTGATGGTGATGTACACCACGTTGGGGTTGAGGGTGGACTCCTCTTGCTGATGTCCCCCCGCTGGGAGGCTGCTGTGGAGCAGCCTGAGAGTCTGGCCGTCTCCCTCGTCCCCATGTTCACCAGGCTGGTCCTGGGGTAACACATCGCCCCGCATCACAACGAAAGATGCATAAAGCAGACAGGCTGTGGCGATCAGCAAGTTCCTCTTGGTCCGGGGGCGCCTCCCACTCACCATCCAGGCGCAGAGGGCGAACAGAAAGAAGCGGAGTTTGCCGGGTCTCGGACAAGTCATCCTTGCGGTGATCCAACATGATGGACTGGGATGAAGGTGGCAGCCGAGGTTTCCACGGGCCGGAGAGGGGACATGACTCCCAAAGACGATCCGCCTTTCACCTCGCGACCTGGCAGATATGGAAATCGGGACACCCAGACTGGGCTGAGTCCCTGTGTAACAGCAAGTTGAAGGGAATGAATGGAGACAACTCTACCAACTGGTCTCAGAGCAATGTGTGTGTGAGAGAGAGCGAGGGAGACATACACAGGAGCCGGGCAGTAACTACACAGCGCTAATTCAACAGAGATATTTGTATCAACATTTAGAGGGAGGGAGGGGTAGGTCAAACTCCCTTTTCACATATCAATTTGTATTCTGGATTATAGGCACCCTTTCTGAGTGAAACATGTAGCAGAGAATTGTGCACCTTTCTAATTTTGCTCATTATGTTTTTTCTAATTGTACTCATTTTTTTTGTTCCAGACTGGACTCCTTTTCTGCGGGATGACTTATTCCACTGGAAGGGTCAAATGGACTGGGAACGTTCTGTTTCTCTGTCTGCATAATGCAGCCTGACAGACCTGCAGAGTTTATCCAGCATTGTTGTGTTTTTATTTCACTGTCTTGTTGCTCTTCTGGCAGCCGCTGGCCCGCACGTGTGCCACAGGTCATTTCAACACAGATTGTGAATTTTAAACAACACTCCCGAATCCTGATCGATTTCCTTTCTCATGCGAAAGCTTCAATTGTCAGGTGTCTGTAAACACAGGACAGCTCCAACTCCGAACAGTTCTCCTCGCTGAGAAAATTAACATGTTTTAATAGTCAAGAGCAGTTCAGCGGTGGATACTGATGAGACTGTAGTGTTATTTATTTTAGGGGTGGAAGAACAGTCCAGTTGCAACTGTTCGCCAAATGGCCCCTTGTTGCAGCATTAGCTGAACTGACAAACATGCAGTGAGCGGGAAACGACAGTAAGATCATTGACTTCATGGGATGAGTTGTTGACCCTACAGTAAGTAGTTGGGCAACATCACCCAGGCCAATTAACATCACTGATCTTTTGAGCAATGAGGGGTAATTGATTTTCCTGAGAAATTATAAATAACAGAACGGGTCATAGATAATCCACAGGCAACTGAAATGCAATTAATAAAGATGTTTTTTTATAAAAAGATGAATAATATTTGATGCACACCATGCACAGACCTTAATATCCACCGTTCTACAAGATTTATTTCTGAAATAAAATTGCTGACCTTGGTCCATTTTGAAAATATTTTCAAAACATGTACACATGTACATAGATACATGGAAGATAGGAGCAGGAGGAGGCCTTTTGGCCCATCGAGCCTGCTCCGCCATTCATCACGATCATGGCTGATCATCCAACTCAATAGCCTAATCCTGCTTTCTCCCCATAACCTTTGATCCCATTCTCCCCAAGTGCTATATCCAGCTGCCTCTTGAATATATTCAAAGTTTTAGCATCAACTACTTCCTGAGGTAATGAATTCCACAGGCTCACCACTCTGTATGAAGAAGTGTTTCCTTATCTCTGTCTGAAATGGTTTATCCTGAATCCTCAGGCTGTAACCCCTGGTTCTGGACACCTCCAGTAACAGCCTCCCCGAACAGGTGCCGGAATGTAGTGACTAGGGGCTTTTCACAGTAACTTCATTTGAAGCCTACTCGTGACAATAAGCGATTTTCATTTCATTTCATTTTTCATTGGTAACATCTTCCCTGCATCTAGTCCTGTTAGAATTTTATAAGTTTCTATGAGATCCCCCCTCATTCTTCTGAACTCCAGCTCGAACAATAGTTTAAATTTAATAATCGAACCATAGAGGTTCAGCGAAGTCATCATCATATTTAAGCTGTCTCTTTGCCAGAAGGAGAGAAAAATAAATGAACCAAAAAGGGGAGCAGGGGCTATGGAAAGAAGGCGGGAGAATGGGGATGAGGGACATATCAGCCATAATCAAATGGCGGAGCAGACTCGACGGGCTGAATTACCTAATTCTGTTCTTATGTCTTATAGTCTTATGGTCTCAAAAGAACTTTAAATATCTGGGAATGTCATAAATAGACGTTATAGTTATAATAGTTCTTAATCTTGATTAAATGCAAAAGATTGTGAGTTTTATTTATATTGCCCTTATCAAGTCTCTCTGTATAAACATAGTGTGCACATGACCATTCTGTTAAACTTTCCAAAAGTGGGTCACAATTCTACAGGCCACATAATCCTCGGTGCATAAATTTGTATTCATAAGACCATAAGACATAGGAGCAGAATTAGGCCACTCGGCCCATCGCATCTGCTCCGTCTTTCAATCATGGTTGATATGTTTCTCATCCCCATTCTCCTGCCTTCTCCCCATTACCCCTGATCCCCTTATTAATCAAGAACCTAACTATCTCTGTCCTAAAGACACTTAGTGATAAGGCCTCCACAGCTTTCTGCGGCAAAGCGTTCCACAGATTCACCAGCCTCTGGCTGAAGATATTTCTCCTCATCTCTGTTTTAAACGATCGTCCCTTCAGCCTGAGGCTGTGCCCTCAGGTTCTAGTTTATCCTACTCGTAGAAACATTCTCTCCATGTCCACTCAATCTAGGCCTCCAGTATCCTGTAAGTTTCAATAAGATCCTCCCTCATCCTTGTAAACTCCAACGAGTACAGACCCAGAGCCCTCAACCTTTCCTCTGGTAAATTGACTTCCCTTCAACATTTCTCAACATATAACCTGTATCTCTGGAGCAGGTTTGTATCACATTTCCTTTTGGAGACGTGGTTTAAACAGTAGGCATTTTCCCCTAACATGAGAATCTAGAACTAGTTTTCAAAATGAAGGGTCCTCAGTTTGAGAGGGATATGAGGAATTTCTTCTCTCAGAGGGTCGTTAATCTCTGGAATTATCTACCCCAGAAAGCAGTGGAGGCTGGATCATTGAACATATTCAAGGCTCAGTTGGACTGATGTCTGACCGACAAGAGAGGCAAGGGTTATGGGCTGCTCCCCCATAACCCTTGCCTCTCTTGTCTGCACTCAGGCAGGAGTGCAGAGTTAAGGCCACAATCAGAATGCCTTGATTTTATTGACTGACCGAGCAGGCTCGAAGGGGCAAATAGCCTGCTCCTCTTTAAAACACATAGTTCAACAGTTACCAATTCATATTTTGCATTATTTCAGTTTGCTCTCACAAATGACCCTGCCTGTCGTGTGTAGAAAGGGATAATCTATTTGACATATAGAAAATAGTTTCAAATGAGAAGCGTTGAAACCTCAAAAGTATTGTGGAAGAGCAATAAATGCATGTTCACAAATTCATAGAGATTATTTTTTGCGGAATAATTAAATTTCCTATGCCATTAAGGAAGACGAACATATCCAAGATATATTTTAAAATGTCTTTATTTGAACATCTTACTGATTTTATTTTAGGACGATTCCTGAGCAAGATACGTCTTCCTCGTACTTCTTGGTTCGTTTAAAGACACCTGCCAATAATTCTTGCAATCCAGCCGCCACTGACAAGAGTTAAAATTACTGTAGCAATTTTACCCGGAATATTAAGAGTTACTTTGGCACTAAGACTTATGTGACGATAAATTGGGGAAGATTATTGTTTTTAAAAATCAGCCGCAGCATTGCGTTAAACTGCAGTGAAATAAACAGAAAAGAGAGGTAAATAATTCTTATCCTATTTTAATTTGATGGACAGAGTGACCTCCGTTCTGCCGATGGCAGCGGAGTTTTTTGCTGTCCCCCACCCAACTCCTTCGCCGTGGATCTGGAGAATGATTGAGAGTTTCTCCTCAGGCTCATCCTCTAACACCCCCCACCCCCGCCCTACTACATTACCCCGCTTCAGTTTCACAAGATTAATCATTTTCCTTTCAGTATATAACTTCGCTCTTCCTCCTCCGCAGAGGGTCGAGGCTTCTCACGGGGAACAGCTTCAGATGGAGCTGGTAGTGGTGGAGACTCTGTATCCAGTAGCGCATGAACCGCCCCATGTACCTCATCAGCTAAATAGCAACTTACAGTGGCACCTACAGCATTGACAAGGTCATCTCAAGGCTGAGCGCGCATTGAGAATTTAATTTATATGATCTAATATACATATGGTATATATATACACCAAATAAAATACGTGTTCTCCTGGGGGTTAATTTTGGAAGTTAATATCGAAAATAATAAGTAAATAATTTAAATGTAAAAGTGATGAGCATCTCCCCGGCGGGGAATTGAACCCCGGTCTCCCGCGTGACAGGCGGGGATACTAACCACTATACTACCGAGGAGCTCTGAATGCCAGCGCCACCAGTACTCTATTTAAATGACATCCAGTCAGTTGTGTCATCGCGTTCCATTCAATTTTAGTTTTCTGGTTGAGCGCCACATCATTTCTTTCCATTCCTCCTGCAACGTAGAGTTTCTTGAACAGATCACGTGTTTTCTGAAGTGGCTTCTTTCATAGACAGGGCCGGTTAACTCATCAGATTCTCCTGAGAGCCCAGCTCATGTTGACTTCATCAACATGGAAAAGTTAGCACCAATTGGGCACTGCTGTGTATTGAGCCAGTTATGGCACGCCATAGGAACAAGAGTAGGTTATTGCATGTTCTGATCTTAAAACTGATCTCACCCCCTTCACATCAATTTCAGTTTTTAAATATTTTAATCAGTCTAGCCTCAACAATGTTTCATGGTGGACAGATCCAGATTTCCACTCTTTTCACAAAGAGCTTCATGGCATCACTTCAGAGTCACTCCAATGAAATAAATAGTTCACTCCACTCTATTAAATCCCTATTAAATTCTTTAAACATCTTAAACCCACCTCAATTAGGACACGGCTTAATATTCGATATTCAAGGGAATACAAGCCATAATTAAGCCTTTTAGTCCCAGGATCGTTCTGGAATGTTTGCACCGCGTCACCTCCAAGACCAATCCTTCCTGAAGTATGGTGCATAGAACTAAACACAGTAGACAGTACAGAGTGGAATGAGTGCACGAGGTTGATGGATTTTAGGGTAATAATGGAATTAAGGGATATGGGGTTAGTAGGAAGGTGGAGCTGAGGTAAATGATTAACTACAGTCTTGTTGAATGGCAGAGTAGACTTGAAGGGCCAATAGCCTGTTCATGTTGCTATTTCATACATTCAGTAATCCAGATGTGATCTAACCAGAGCTCTCTATGTAGCATAGATGAAGATAATTGGGCCGAGGACTTTACCCCAAGGTAATTCATAGATGTGCAGGTTAGGTGGATTAGCCAAGATCAATATGCGGGGTTATGAATATACAGCAGGGGAATGACCTAGGTAGAGTCTTCTTTTGGAGGGTCGATGCAGACTCGATGCACTGTAAGGATTCTATGTGCTGCGGCTGAGATGATTATTTGCTAACAGCCATAACCATGTTCCTTTGTGTTATATTACTTCAACCAATGAAGAGTTTTCCCCTTGATTCACATTGACTTCAATTTTCCAGGGCTCCTTAATGCCAGACTCGGTCAAATTCTGCCATCAAGGGCAGTCACACTCACCTCACTTCTGGAGTTCAGCCCCTAATGTCCTTGTTTGGATCAAGGTTGTCATGGAGTCAGGAGCTAAGTGGCCCTGGCGCAACTCAAACTGAGCACCAGTGAAATACAAACCAAATAATGTGGATGCTCGAAATCTGGAATAAAAACAGAAAGTGCTTGAAAATCTCAGCAGGTTTGGCAGCATAGGTGAAGAGAGAAACAAAGTTAATATTTCAGGTCAAACATGACTCATCTTTGGCCCCGAGTTAAAGGCTAGTAGAAGTCATTGGGAATGTGGATTTGGGGTTATAATCAGATCAGTCATGATCTTATTGAATAGCGGAGCATGTTGGCGGTGTTGAAAAGCCCACTCCTGCTCCTAATTTCTTAAGTTCATATGTAGCCTAAGGGAGTGAAGATCTTAGTCTCTTAGTAGAGGCCTGACCAGGAGTAAAAAAGTAACAGTTTTGCTAGAAACAAGGACACCAAAGATGAATACAAGGTTGTGATTAGTAGATTGGTATCGGCAAATATTTCATGGCGGTTAGAGGGTCAAAGGCCAGACAAGTTAAACTGACAGGTCTGTAGTTGCTGGAATTATTCTTGCACCACTTTTCCAACAAGTGTGTAACATCACAGGTGTAACATTTAGGAGCAGTACAGTGGCACAGCGGTTAGCACAGTGCCAGAGACCCAGGTTCAATTCCGGCCTTGGTGACTTCTGTGTGTCATTTGCACATTTTCCCATGTCTGTTTGAATTTCCTCCGAGTGCTCCAGTTTCCTCCCACAGTCCAAAGGTGTGCCGGTTAGGTGGATTGGCTAAAGTGCCTCTTAGTGTCCAAAAAAGATGTGTAGGTTAGGTTAAGGGGTTATTAGGATAGGGCGGGGGAGCTCGCTGGGTGGTGTGCTCTTTCAAAGGGTTGGTATAGACACAATGGGCTGAATGGCCACCTTCTGCACTGTAGGGATTCAATGGTTCTATGATTAACAATTCTTCAGTAATCTGGCACCATTGAAAATTATGCACCGTGCTTCCACAATTAACACCCTTGCTTCCTTCAGTATCCTCAGATGTATTTCATGCTGGTGACATATGAACGTTCTGGGCAGCCAACCTTTCTAGTACCTTCGAGTTATCAATTTTTAGGACATCCAGAATCTCAACTACTCCTTATTCTCTATGACTTTGGAAGCATGTTCATCTGTGGTACAAACAGATGTAGTGTACTAATTTAACACTACAACCATGCCCTCTGCCTCCATGCCTAGATTCCCTTTCTAGCCCCTAACTCTTCCTTTTACTATCCTTTTACTATTTACATGCCAATGGAAGACTTTTGGATTGCCTTTTGTGTTATTGGCCTGCCTCTTCTCATACATGTTGTTTGCTTCTCTTGCTACTTTATTCACTTCCACTCTCTTATATTCATCGTGATTCTCACTTGTAATGATAATCTGGCATACACATCCTTTTCCTGTTTCATTTTATTTATTTCATCATCTGACGACCTCTGGCTTAGTTTGTTCTTCCTTGTGGGAATGTACCTCAACTGTACCTGCAATATTTCCTTTTTCATGGCAGCCCATTGTTCCTTTACAATTTTGTCTGCCAGTCTTTGATTTGAATTTAGTTGGGTTAGATCCTTTTTGATTCCACTGTAAATGGCCCTCCCCCAATTAAAGGTCGCTCCTTCTGTATTTCCATAGCTAACCTGAATCAAAGCCCCCTAAATGCTCCCCTGCTGTCACTTGATCCAATTAACCCACCTCATTTCCTCGTACAAGATTCAGCAATGGTTCCTTATTAGGTTGGAAGCATATGATCCAGACAATTCTCCTGTACACACTTCAGAAACTCTTCCCCCACTCTGCTATTACTACACCCAGTCAAGGATGTTATTAGATTATTTAATCGTTAGCATAATTAAACCTTCCGAAGTCTCCCATTCCTCATGACACATGAGGCAGACAAAGCATTTTTGTTTGCTTCCATGGAACTGGTCGCCAGCCTATCACCAGAGGTGACAGCTCAATGGATTCCACTCTGCATTAAGCAGCTCTGACTAGCATTTTCTTTCTTCTTATTTTATTTTATTTTCTTTTCATGTACTTAATAATCAGTTTGGGCTGCTCGCAGAAAAATACTTTTCACTGTACCTCGGTACACGTGACAATAAACAAATCCAATCCGATCTCTCGAACTCTTGCTGCTTGCAATAAGTGTATTGGAAGGATTTACAGATTGGGAACCTGGCCTGTGGCCATCAAGTCCTCGAGCTGGGCTCAAACCTGAAGAATCTGGTTCAGGGGCAAGGGTGCTAGCTATACATAGCCCAACAAGACGTGCTCATTGTAACTATAATTTGGTTTTCACATCTCTGTAATTTATTTGCAATTCTGTTCCTCTAGTTGGTGCTAGTTCCTGCTGGTTGATGGCCTACAGAAGACACACAATTATTTCTTAACTCTAACCAAATAGATTCTGTCCTTGACTCCAGGTGGGTTGTGGGGCCATTGGTCTCAGCGTTCCCCATTGCGGGAAGAAGTGCCCAACGGATACGACCAGCTTTCTGAATGACAGCCATCCCACGCATGCGTGCCTCCTCAGTAGTGTGGAGGCCCGGAGCCCAGCAAGGCTGACCGCCTTCTCCTGACATCAGTGTGCTGACCCAGGAGCAGATTATTTTAAAATAATCGATGGCATGTTCTAACTAGTAGTGGCAGCAGAGAGCAGGTCACACGCCCCATACACTGACAGCAGGTGCACTGGGCATGAGAGAGATTCCTCCACTTTGTAGCTGCCAGCTGCTGGTGTGAGCTCCAGGGCATCTGGTGAACAATCCATGAAGAAGAAGTGGAGAACAGGAATAAAGCAGCATAAAGATGATTTCTTGAGGTATGGGTTTATTATTTGTGCTACTGTAAATGAGGATGAAAAGTTCATGTGTGTTATCTGCAGGGAAGTACTGGCAAATGAAAGATTAAAACCCTCAAAACCTCATAAGCATGGTGAGTTTGAAGACAAACTTCTTGATTTTTTTGAATGGATGTAGTGAGATCTTAAATCATCAACTGAAATCCTTAGCAGAAATGTAAAATTGAATGACAAAGCAAATAAGATCGTGAGGACCAAGCAGGCTCGCCTATCACATTAAAAGTAAGCAAAAATGGTGGGGGGCGAAGTTTGGGCGTCGTGGGTCACGAAGGTCAGCCAGTGTGGATCCCAAATGATGACTAGTTGGTAAAAATGGGTCCCGGGCAAAAAAGTTTGAAAAACACTGCTTATCTCCAGCAGTGTAATATTCTCTTTCACAATAATGCTCCCTGTCCTCCCTTCTTACCTTATCTATCTCATAAGACTGGTCATAACAGAAGCTGGCAATTCAGCCTGCCATGTCTGTGCCAACTCTCCTCCTTAACGAAAGTAAAATAAATTAGTTTAAAGTTACATGTACTCTGAAGGAAGAAAATAAAAACAGTTGCATTGGCCGGGAATCGAACCCGGGCCTCCCGCGTGGCAGGCGAGAATTCTACCACTGAACCACCAATGCATACAGGCAATCGGCAGAAAGGAGATAGTGGACACTGGCTGTCGGACTCTGTGAGAGCGGAACGAACCGTCCCGCCCCGCCCCGCCCCGCCCCGCGGGAAGGGGGCCGAGCCTCACAGCTCCGAGCGCGGCTCTCGGCCCGGACTCCCGCTGAGTGACAGACTCTCCCGCCCGAGGATCTGCCGACTGGGAATATTTGAGGGCTCCTTCCTGGAGGTGGAACCATTCATCACGTGAACGCCGAACAGCTGGCCGGAGGAAAAGAGTGAGTCTCAGCGAGTGGGCAATGTCCAGGGGAGGGGGCATGGGATGGATGGGATGGGGGAATCTGCGGGGTGGGGATCTGGAGGGGGTGGGATCTGGGGGGGGAATGAGTGGGGGGAATCTTGGGGGGGGATGGGGGGAATCTGGGGGGGGGGATGGGGGGAATCTGGGGATGGGGGGAATCTTGGCGGGGGGGAATCTTGGCGGGGGGGATGGGGGGAATCTGGGGGGGATGGGGGGAATCTGGGGGGGATGGGGTAATCTGGGGGGGGGATGGGTAATCTGGGGGGGGGATGGGGTAATCTGGGGGGGGGATGGGGTAATCTGGGGGGGGGATGGGGGGAATCTGCGGGGTGGGGATCTGGGGTGGGTGGGTGGGGAATCTGCGGGGTGGGGATCTGGGGGGTGGGGATCTGGGGGGGGGGGGGGGGGGGTGGGGACCTGGGGGGGGAATGGGGGAATCTGCGGGGGGGGGGAATCTGGGAGTGGGGGGAATCTGGTGGGCAATGGGGGGATCTGAGGGGGGATATTGAGGGGTGGACTGATGGGATGTTGAGGGGGGTATATTGAGGGGGGATGTTGAGGGGTGGACTGAGGGGGATGTTGAGGGGGGTATATTGAGGGGGGATGTTGAGGGGTGGACTGAGGGGGATGTTGAGGGGTGGACTGAGAGGGAGATGTTGAGGGGTGGACTGAGGGAGAGATGTTAAGGGGGGGACTGAGGGATATGTCAAGGGGAGGACTGAGGAGGAGATGTTGAGGGGGGATTGGGCCCTATATTGAGGAATGCCTTTTATTTGCTGGGCATAGTGGGGGATTTCACAAGATTACTCCCGCCATTGTATATCCTCCTCACCCCCTTGCTGTTGTATATGTGTAAACTGCACAGTAACTTCAGCTGAGGGACAAATTGCAAGGTTTAAATCTGGAGATCCAAAGATTGCTGTCTGAATTGTTCTGCTTACCCACGGGCTTCATGATGCTAATTTGATGCATGTCTCATCATTGAAATTCATTGAATGAAGTTTGTGGATTTGTATGGTAGTAGATACGAACCAAAGTTGCCACAGAGTCGAGTCTTGTCATTTCAAGTCTTAGTACCTTTTTAATGTTGTGATAAGTGTTCATTACTGATAATCAACTTCTGGCACTGAAATTAATTATTACAAATGTGGAGTCTCAATCGTTCAGGTATGAACTGTCAGATTTTTAAAATATAATTTAAACTTTTAGTTTAACTTTTTCCTAATCCAATCTTCCTTACTCTCTCATTGTTTCTCATTCTGTACCTGATTCGGCATTGAATTCACCCATATACTTGCTTCTTAGTTTTGGGATTATTTATTTCACAGCCCTTTACTCTTAACGGTGAAGGGGATTCATTTCTTTGCCCTATTCAGTCAGGCCCCAGGTGTTCTGTTTTCCTCAAACTTTCAACAACTTGCTGCACAAAGAACCCAAATCATAAATGCGAAAAAGGAACATAATTAATGGCGGATTCCTTTGACTACCTTGTTGCAACAAAATCTGACATTGTTAAATATAAATAACTTCTTTAGCCGTGAACAAATGTGATTTTTAAAATATCTCTCACTTGGCCCTACTCACTCATGCCAATAATTTAAATATCTCCAACTTAAAGTTTGTATCTTCATATTTATGTAGGACCGCCCCCCCCCCCCCCCCCCGAGATCGCGCGCGATGCAGATCAACGCCATCTGCTCGCTCCCATGGCCGTCCATGAGGCCCCCTTCCCCCGCTGATTGATCGCCCCACCCCCATTGACAGCCGATATGTTGTTAGAACCACGCCGTGGGGAAGTCGGACAGTTTTACACGGAGAATCGCGGGGAGGGGGCCTCTGTCCATGGCCCCCTAGCCGTGCCGCGAAGGTCGTGCGCGAGCGATTCCCGGTCAGCGCTTCAGCGGTGCCGGGAGCGCGGCTGCGGAGAATCCAGCCCATGATCCGCCAACAACTCAACATTGCTCTGTTTTCTTGTGCATCCCCCACCCCCTTCACCTTATCATTGGTGGCCATGCCTTCAACTGTCTATGCATCTAGTGTCCGGAATTCCCCCTTTTCCCAAGCTCCATCCAGTCTCTCCATCTCCCTCTTCCTCTTTAAAACCCTCCTCAAAACCCACTGTCTTGATTGACCAAGCTTTGAGTTGCCCATCTAATACCTTCTGTTCAGACAAAATGTCATTGACCTAAAACATTGGGCGCGATTCTCCGAAATGGAGACTGTGTTCGCGCCGTCGTGAATGCTGTTGCATTTCATGACGGCGTGAAACGGGTGTGTAGACTACCGAGGGGGCCAGCATGGCGCTGGAGCGGTTCACGCCACTCCAGCCTCCCTTCCCGGCGCCAAATAGGCGCTGCGCCAACCCACGCATGCGTGGGGGACTTCTTCAGCGCGCCGGCCCTGACGCAACATGGCGTGGGGGTTTAGGGGCCGGCCGCGCAACAAAGTAAGCCCGGGGGGGGAAGAGGTCGGCCCGCCGATTGGTGGGTCCCGATCGCGGGCCAGACCCCATTGGAGGCCCCCCCCGGGGAAGGAGACCCCCCCCCTCCTCCACCCCACAGGCCGCCACCCGACCCTTCGCGCAGAGTTCCCGCCAGCAGTGACCAGGGGTGAACGCCGCCGGTGGGACTCTGCTTTTCCTGTGCGGCCGCTCGGCCCAACTGGACAGCGACCGGCGCCGTGCCAAACACGCCGGCGCAAATGCCGCCGATTCTCCGCACCTCTGAGAATCGCGCGACGGCGGCATGGTGTGGTTGCGGCGATTCTCCGGCCCGGCGCGGGGCTGGGAGAATCGCGCCCATAAACTCTTTCTGCAATTGTGCTACCGGACAAGCTAGATTTTTCAACACTTTGTGTGTTCATTTCAGATTTCCAGCATTTCCAGAATATTTTTATTCCCAAGTCTTTTCCTTCAGCTTGATCCCTGCTTTTGTCTGAAAGGACCCTTGTGAAGTACCTTAGAATATTTTACTATGGTGGTGTACTGCATAAACATGTGAGGAAATCAAAGGTAGTTTTATGGGATTTGCATTGGTAAACATAAGAAATAAGAAAGAATTGTAAGTGTGTTTAATTTAATGTTTTTGTGCCTGGAAGGGTAAAGCCTACAGTTGGATTCATGCTATATATGTGTGAGGGTTGGTTAAAATCCAAATGTGTTTCTATTGTGCTTGGGGAGGGCTGCGGCATGAAGAATAAATAGGCCAGCAGAGATATGTAGGGCGGGATTCTCCGCCGGCAGGATTCTCTGTTGTGTCGGTGCCTTCCCGACGGCGTGGAGCTGCCCCACAATGGGAAACCCCATTAATCGGTCAGCGCAACGGAGAATCCCGCTGGCGGATCGAGGCTGAAAAATGGCAGGGCGGAGAATCCAGCCCGTGGTGTTGCTTCACAACTGGGGCGCTAAGGTAGGGAAACTTTTAAGTATTAGATTAACTAATTTGAGGGTAGTTGGAGACAGGACCTTGGGGAGTGAACATCTCTCAGCTCTACCAGAAGAAGAAATGGAAAGAGGCAGGCTTCTTAATGTACAAGTTACAGTCCAAAGAGTCAGGGAATTGGGACAGGAAGAGCATTAAGACAACTGGAGTTAAGTGGAAGGTATTTTCCAGAAGAATTCATAGAATCCCTACAGTACAGAAGAAGGCCATTCGGTCCATCAAGTCTGCACCGACCCTCTGAAGGAGCACCCCACCAGGCCCACATCTATTCTCATAACTGCACCTAACCTTTTGGACACTAAGGGGCAATTCAGCATGGCTAATCCACCTAACTTCCACACCTTTGGATTGTGGAACGAAACTGGAGCACCCGGTTAAAAAGCCACGCAGACACGGGGTTAACATACAAACTCCACACAGTCATCCAAGGTCGGAATTGAACACAGGTCCTGGCACTGTGAGGCAGCAGTGTTAACCACTGTGCCCCGTGCCATCTAGTTAAAGGGTGTTAAAGAGACAATTACAGTAACCAGATTTAAAGTGGGACAACAGCCTTCAAAGATAAATCAAATGCCTGATGCCATTTTAACACAGTCTAGGAATCGAGAGTTAAAGCAATTATGAGCAATTTATAAGCAGTCAAGGCAAAGAAATCCTAAAGGGGTTGGTATAAAATCTTGGACTGGATTCACTGTTAAAGTGGAGTGGAAGCTTGGGTTAAAAGAGTTATTTGTAATACCTGGACTGAATTTTGGAATGCAAACCACCAAGGGAATGCATTATTAGGTGAGAAGATTTTAAAGCACGTTTTTAGGAGTAGAGTTTGAAAAATCATAAGGCAATCACCTGGGGGCATTCTGAGGAGATATCCACAGACACTAACATGGGTTGAGAGCAGAGTGCATGTATTTGACCACGGTCATCTTGTGCTCTTAAAGGGGACTTAAGACTTTGTAGATTAAGATGTACTTTGAAATCCGTGATAGCCTTAAAATGTGTGTGTAATTGTTTAGCTAAGGGGGGAGTAAAGGAATATTTTATAATAATTGTACAATAACTTTTCATGTTTAACAGATTTTATTTCTTGTTGATAAACCTATTTGGGGGTCTTGTGACTCTGTTCCTCCATGTTTTTCAAACAAAGTAAACATTACGATCTTTTGAGCCAGGGTTCCATTCTGTGATCTTCCTGTCCAGTTATAACATCAACTGGGATTGTAACAAAGGCAAGTTATTACTTTCTCCACATGTCAAAATAGGAATCGCTTAGGTTGTTAGATTGTGACAATACAGCATTCCTTCCTTCCCCCATTTAAAGAGCACTGGAAAACTCTGATTATCTTTGACCTGAAAGTAGTACAGTAGGAAAATTTGTATTGTCTTTAAAAAGTCTGTGGAATCTCTAAGAATGTTTAGAAAGGACTTTAATAGTGTGCATCAATTGTAAAGGGATCACTTGTAATTTTCTTGGATAATAAATACTGATCCATGTGTCCTGGTGACCCATGACCTGAAATGAGTACCAACAGGAAGGAAGTTCTGAAAGAAGCCCTGTGGCTGGCAGGCATAAATGAGAGCTACAAAAAGGGGAGCTGGAGGCTGCAGGTGATCAGCGCACAGGTACCATCACAAAAAGAAAGCTGACAGGGACAACAAGACTTTTTGTGGGGAGAGAAACAAAACATTCTCAGGAAGAGGTCAGTTTAGCAGAAAGGGAGACGGAAGCTCTTGGAGGCACTGTGCGAGCTGGCAAAAAAGGTCTAAAATCTGGAAAGCTGTGTGAATAGCTTGGAGACTCTAAAGAGCTGAGTGTTTTCTTGGAAGTAGCCAAACTATGAAGCAGATGTTATTGGTTGGTCATTAGAAAAGGAACTCTGGAAAGCTACATCAACAGGACTCTGTGACCCAAGGGAGAGATGATTTGTAGAAATGCGCCTTACTGATGTTAATCGTATCCACAAAGCATCTCAGAGCATTTAGATGACCCAAGCCAAAGTCTCAAACTCCATCTTACTGGAGTTTAAAATGTGGTGTGTCATTCCTCCTTCTACAGTATTTTGTATGGATGGCCATGATATCCTCCATTATTATCCAAACTTTGTTGGCTCCTCCGTAGAACTTCTTTTGTGTTGTTCTGATCCTACCTTTCTGAATACAGAAGGACATTGAAACATAGGAATAAGGATAGCCATTCATCCATTGAGACTGTTCTGACATTCAATTAGGTCATGGTTCATCTGTACCTCCATGCTTCTTGCCTCTTTTCTCCATATCCTCTGATACCTATGCCGAACAAAAGTGACCACTGCTCAACAGACTCTTGGTGAAGCATAGTTAGCTGACAGTTGAGAAGTACTAATTAACGTTGGATAATCCTCTCCATTGTGACAGAACAGAACCTAATTCTCTAAGTTTTTAAAAACTGTATCCTCGTTACTGTTTCGTAATTTTAAACTGAATCTTTTGGCTAAACAGTGACCATTAAGATGGCCAATCCTCTGTGAGTTATTGTGTCTGAGTCACCAGAACAAAATAACCCACTTTGTAGTTTTTAAAATAAGAACATAAGAACTAGGAGCAGGAGTAGGCCATCTGGCCCCTCGAGCCTGCTCCACCATTCAATGAGATTATGGATGATCTTTTGTGGACTCAGCTCCACTTTCCGGCCCGAACACCATAACCCTTAATCCCATTATTCTTCAAAAAACTATCTATCTTTACCTTAAAAACAGTTAATGAAGGAGCCTCAACTGCTTCACTGGGCAAGGAATTCCATAGATTCACAACCCTTTTGGTGAAGAAGTTCCTCCTAAACTCAGTCCTAAATCTACTTCCCCTTATTTTGAGACTATGCCCCCTAAGTTCTGCTTTCACCTGCCAGTGGAAACAACCTGCCCGCATCTATCCTATCTATTCCCTTAATAATTTTATATGTTTCTATAAGATCCCCCCTCATCGTTCTAAATTCCAACGAGTACAGACCCAGTCTACTCAATCTCTCCTTGTAATCCAACCCCTTCAACTCTGGGATTAACCTAGTGAATCTCCTCTGCACACCCTCCAGTGCCAGTACGTCCTTTCTCAAGTAAGGAGACCAAAACTGAACACAATACTCCAGGTGTGGCCTCAGTAACACCTTATACATAACCTCCCTAGTCTTAAACTCCATCCCTCTAGGAATGAAGGACAACATTCCATTTGCCTTCTTAATCACCTGTTGCACCTGTAAACCAAATGTAACACCTTGTTATTTCTGAGGAGCTACTAAACGTCCACATGCAGACTGCACAGCCCAACTTCAAAGGTGGCCAAATGAAGGCCATTTGTATTTGATAAGCCAGGCAGAGTCAGAGGGTTGTCCCAGCCAGAAGACAGGAAGGAAAATAAATATACGTCAACCTGGCTATTCAATAAAATTATTATTTTTATTTTAATAATGGACAAGCCTTTACCCTGACTAGCCATGGCTCATACCCGGTGAATTTCTACCTCCAAACAAATAACAGAGACTCATTATCTCCAAAAAGATGTTGCTAATACACCTCCCTCCCCGGAATTGCACAATGCTGCTTTACATTTCTAAAGAAGGATCCTGGAAACCAGGGTCACTCTGTCTCCAAGGTCAAGCGGGTCCCTGACTCCTCTATTAAATGCCTTAAGAATCTAGACCTGGGACTACACATCCTTTTTCCAACACCTCGAAGAAGAAGTGAGAGATATGCCACGTCATCTCCCACAAGCTGCGAGAACCTGTAATATTGCTATGTGGAACTGAACTCAGTCAGTCACTGTTTGACCTCAAAAGAGAAGCAGGATTCCAGGCCAGTATCCTGCCTCTGTCTGCCATTTACCATCCCTCACAGATAGCAGTAGAAAGAGCCTCATGCCCAGGTTTAATATTACTTGGCTCTCACCTACATTGTGAACTACAGGAATATTGGACCTTCTGTGTCTGTGCCTTCAAGATTATCCCATTGCTATGTGCCTTCTCCCATCATGGAAGTTCTGGCTTCTGAAAAGACAGATCACCTTGCAACAGTCAGCCTACCATCCTCTGAAGAAATACATCGCTGGGTCTTTGATTCTGGACTCAGGACTCACATAAAACCATAACTCTTATTTTTATAATGGTCTTGCCCTGTACCCCTTCCTTTGCCTTAACCCTCTTTTATTGAATGAGTGCAAAAAGGGGGGGGGGGATGTTGCAAAAACCCCTCCTAATTTTTTGTGTGTGTAAAATAAATCAACCCTCTTATTGGACCTTAACTTGGGTTTGCTGTGGGGTTATTCATAGAGGATTGGAACCGAAGAGTTGGAGGAAATACACCAAGACTTATAAAGCAGGAAATCAAAATCAAGCACACCTTTCTGCCTACGAATGGTTAGTGAGAGGAGAAATCAGTTCTGTTTAAATTAAACCCCTTCTGTCCATGAAAATAATAACTACCCAAACACCAGACCCTCAACAAATAGCACTTGTTTCAACCTATAAGGGTTGAGGCGTTCTCAGCCTGGAACACAGCCAATTTCCAGACACTGGATAAACACCCTTTTGTTGAAGATAGTGTGGAGAGGTAAGGTCACATGATCTAAACTTTGGCTTGTTTTTAAAAAAATGTTTTTTATTGAGTTTTGATATTTTATATCCAGCAAATTACAAGTTATTAGAAAAAAACACGCAAAAATTAACATGTATATTTACAGGTAAGCATCTTCATAATAACAACTGTGGCCGCCCCCTTTAACCGGCATACATATTTTACATTCCCCAATATGGCCGAGGCACATGTTTATAGGCATTTATTTACAATTTGGTTTTGGGCCTTAGCTTGCCATTAAACCCCCATAACGAACCCGTAACACCCCCCCCCCCCCCCCGATTCCCTTCCATTTTCCCCTGATTCTTGGCCACCTGGCTATTCCTCCTCTTGTTCGTTGGCCACAAACAGGTCCCGGAGCAATTACATGAATGGCTCCCACGTTCTGTGGAAGCCGTCGTCTGACCCTCGGATGGCGAATTTGATTTTCTCTATTTGGAGAGATTCCGATAGGTCGGACAGCCAATCTGCAGCTCTGGGCGGTGCTGCTGACCGCCAGCCAAACAGGATTCTACGGCGAGCGATCAGGGAGGCAAAGGCAAGTGCGTCCGCCCTCCTCCCCAGGAATAGATCTGGCTGGTCTGAAACCCCGAAGACCGCCACTATCGGGCATGGCTCCACCCTCACCACTTTGGACATAGCCTCGAAGAAGGCTGTCCAGTACTCCACAAGGGGCAGCACGGTAGCATGGTGGTTAGCATAAATGCTTCACAGCTCCCAGGTCCCAGGTTCGATTCCCGGCTGGGTCACTGTCTGTGCGGAGTCTGCACAACCTCCCCGTGTGTGCGTTGGTGTGTCTCTGGGTGCTCCGGTTTCCTCCCACAGTCCAAAGATGTGCAGGTTAGGTGGATTGGCCATGCTAAATTGCCCGTAGTGTCCTAAAAAAAAGTAAGGTTAAGGGGGGGGTTTTTGCGTTACAGGTATAGGGTGGCTACGTGGGTTTGAGTAGGGTGATCATTGCTCGGCACAACATTGAGGGCCGACGGGCCTGTTCTGTGCTGTACTGTTCTATGTTCTAAGTCTGGGGCAAGACCAGAACATGTGGGCGTGGTTGGCCGGGCCACTTTGGCACCGTTCACATCTGTCCTCCACCTCCGGGAAGAACCTACTCATACGGTTTCTTGTTAAGTGGGCTCTATGTACCACTTTTAGTTGCATCAGGCTGAGCCTTGCGCACGTGGAGGTGGAGTAGACCCTATGCAGTGCTTCGCTCCAGAGTCCCCACCCTATCTCAATCCCCAGGTCATCCTCCCATTTCTTTCTTGTTGCATCCAGTACGGTGTCGTCCCTTTCTACCAGTCGGTCATACATGTCGCTACAGTTCCCTTTATCTAGTCTACTTGCGTCCAGTAGGTCTTCCAGTAGTGTCTGTCGTGGCGGTTGTGGGTACGTCCTTGTCTCTTTTCGTAAGAAGTTTTTGAGCTGCAGGTACCGTAGCTCGTTCCCCCTGGCTAGCCAAAATTTCTCTGTCAGTTCGTCCAGTGTTGCGATCCTGTCGTCCGTGTATAGGTCCCTGACTGTCAGTGTCCCCCCGTCCTGCCTCCATCTTTTGAAGGTGGCGTCAGTCAGTGCTGGTGTGAACCTATGGTTGTTGCAGATGGGAGCTTTGTCCGACATTTTGGTCAGGCCAAATTGCTGCCGCAGATGGTTCCAGGATTGGAGGATGGCTGTCACCACTGGGCTGCTGGAGTGTTTTTTGGGTGGGGATGGGAGTGCTGCCATGGCAAGGGCCCGGAGGGAGGTCCCCATGCAGGAGGCCTCCTGCGCACGCACCCACTCGGCTTCTGGCTCCTGGATCCATCCCCTTACTCGCTCGGCTATTGCCGCCTAGAGGTAGAATTGTAGGTTCGGGAGGGCTAGCCCCCCCCTGTATTTGTAGGACCTTCTTTGGGATCCTAGCATTTTTACCCCCCCCCCCCCCCCCCCCCCCCCATACGAACGCCATGATAAGTTTGTCCAGCGCTTTGAAAAAGGCCTTGGGGATGTAGATCGGAATGGATCTAAACAGGAAGAGGAACCTGGGCAGTACGTTCATTTTGATCGTCTGAACTCTCCCCGCGAGGGAGAGTGGGAGTGTGTTCCATCTTTGCAGGTCCTTTTTTACTTCCTCCGTCAGGCTGGTGAGGTTCCATTTGTGGATCCCTTTCCAGTCATGGGCTATTTGGATCCCCAGGTAGCGGAATTTGAGTCGGGCTTGTTTGAACGGCAGCCCCTTTAGTGCTCCCCCCCCCCCCCCCCCCCCCCCCCCCCCTCCCCCTCCCGCGGGTGTACTGGGAAGATCTCGCTTTTGCTCATGTTGAGTTTGTAGCCCGAGAAGGCTCCAAACTCTTTCAGGAGCACAATGATTCCGTCCATGCTGCTTTGTGGGTCCGAGATGTAGAGGAGCAGGTCATCTGCATAGAGTGAGACTCTGTGCTCTCTGCCTCCCCTTCGGATCCCCCTCCAATTTTTTGCTGCCCTGAGCGCGATTGCTAGCGGTTCGATTGCTAGTGCAAACAGCAGCGGGGACAGTGGGCATCCTTGTCTGGTGCCCCTGTGCAGCTGGAAGTATTAACTCTGGCTTGTTGAGCAGGTTAACATTGCCTTCCTGGGCTGCAAACCAGTCTGCTGTTTATTCACAGAAGGAGCTCGGGCCAGCCTGGACAACTGGCCCCATCTACCCTGACCCTGCTGAAAGTTCTGCAGCATCGTCTGAAAAAACGGATTCACCTCCACATGCCTATTTCATCTTGTGATGTCAGCGACGCCGGAAAAGCGAATCTTGCACCACCGGTTTTCAGCCTGCAAACCCCCCTGAAGGAATTCCTCACGGGACTTGCATTCTACTGTCTGGGTCATATGTGAACCAATACTTATTTACTCTGTGGCCTCTGTATTGCAAAACCTTTGTCCTATCCCTGCCTTTACTGTTGTGTACGTAGGGGGATGTTGCAATAAACTAACCTTTTGTGTTTGTCCTACCTTGAGTTTGCTATGGGGTATGAGTAGGAAATCAATCACGCAAAAAAACTGAGGAGTTAGGAAATCCGCCACTACCTATTAAAAAGGAAACAAATTAAAGCACCTTTCTGTTTACAGACACCTTTCTATTTGTGTGAGACGAAACATTGCCATGTCTGTAGCACTATTGACACTATTCACAGACAAAGCTGTTGCTTGTCAACAGTGACTCCACTTCAAAAATGCTTCATCACTTTGGGATGCCTGAGGTTCTAAATGCACGTTTTTTATTTCTTGTTAGCAACTTGGTTGGAGCAAATCGAGCAAAGTTATTTATGATCTGGTAGAGCTTTGTTTTGTCGTAAAAGGGCAAAATACTTTGTAATCCTCCAGTGCTATTCTGTTGTAAAGAAATTACAAATTTGACTTCCAAATCTAGGTCAGAGTTCTAGTACAGTACAAATTATTTGTTGAGGCACTGAATTGCAGGGATGGGAGGTAACCACACCTAATCTGTTCTATTTCGCAAGGCGGTATTTGATGTGAATTTTATCCTCATAGTTTACTGGCTTACACGGGTGATGCTTGAGGCCTCCATAAAAAACTTTACACAGTCCAATTTTAGAAAATGTTTTCTTTGGTTTCAGGAAATAATTTCCATTTTGAATGTTATGCCAAACAGACCAAATGAACATCTGGGCATTTTGGGCAGTGGTGTACTGCTTTAGCATCGCCTTCAGAGTACCTGCCGTCAGCTGTCACAAAGAGGACGTTTCCCATTCGGGTAGGACAGCTTGCATAACTGGTTTGGCTGCTCTTGGGAGTGGTAACTATATTATAGATTTGCTGTCTAAAAGCAAATTACTTGTGGATGCTGGAATCTGAAACCAAAAGAGAAAATGCTGGAAAATCTCAGCAGGTCTGGTAGCATCAGTAAGGAGAGAAAAGGGCGAACGTTCCGAGTCCCTTTGTTTTCATTCCATTTCATTTTAACTGTCTTTTACCTTTTATTTCTTTCTTATCTTTCTTTATATATATTTTCCCCCACTCTCTCCCCTATCTTATCCCCTCTTTCCTTGCCTTTTCTCCCCTTTACTTCTTCCTCTTCCCCCCCCCCCCCGCTTTTTCTCATTTTATCTCTCTCTCACCCATGTGCCCCCCTCTCCTCACATCTACATCTGTCACAGTTTACCCTCTGATCTTAGTTTCTCGTCTGTTCGGCCTTTCACACCTTTTATTCTCTCTGGGGACTGCCATGAGCACTCTTTTGTCTTGGTTTCTGTGGCTATGACTCATCTTTCATTCCCTCAGGGCAGCACGGTGGCCTAGTGGTTAGCAATACCGCCTCACGGCGCTGAGGTCCCAGGTTCGATCCCGGCTCTGGGTCACTGTTCGTGTGGAGTTTGCACATTCTCCCCGTGTCTGCGTGGGTTTCGCCCCCACAGCCCAAAAATGTGCAGAGTAGGTGGATTGGCCACGCTAAATTGCCCCTTAATAGAAAAAATAATTGGGTAATCTTTCATTCCCTCATCCTACAGTATAAATATCTCCCACTTCCTATGCCTTTTAGCTTTGACAAAGGGTCATCTGGACTCTCTCCTTACAGATGCTGCCAGATCTGCTGAGATTTTCCAGCATTCTCCCGATAGATTTGCTGTCAATGGCAGGTCTACTGTGATTTAAAGGAAGTGATTCCGCATCCAGCAGTGCAAATATTCCCCAAGTTGATTTTTTTTTTCTATCTTCCATGATAATGGTGTTGTTAGCATTGTTTGGTTTATACCAATGGTCTGGACAGACCTGTTTCCAAACCCCTCCCATCCCCTGCCTCCCAGCAGCCAGTGTCGGTTGGCCCGTGCCTAAAAAATACAACCAGGAGTTTTGTCCAGGTCCACATAGTTTTGACCTGTGAATTTGCACCTTTGGGGCCAGAATGGCACTGATTGCTCTGGTTTCTTGCAACCAACGCAGGGATGAGAAGTTTGTCACTTTGGCTTGGACCAAATTTGCACTGAAGCTTCCGAGTTGGAATTTCAATATACTTCAACCAACTGTCTACTTAATTGCATTTTAATATTTGTTCGTTATGGCTATCAAAAATCATTGAGTAACAGGTGAAATCAGATATACAATAGAACAGTCTGAATAAAGCATTCGATCAGTAAAGACAAGGTGCATGTTAAAACAGTCCGTGGAAACAGCGCCTGTCGACTTCCGGTTGCGGTGATGCGGAGCTACGCCGCACGTTCGGTAGCTCCTGCTATTTTTGATCTTCTACAAGATATTCTACAAGTCCGGTAGTGGTGGCGTCCCTCAAATTTGGAGGCAGTGGAGGCGGCATAGGGGGGAAGTGAAGGCCTCAGTGTGGGCCCCGATACGGGGCAATCACCAGTTTGCACCAGGAAGAATAGATGGTGGGTTTTTGAGTTGGCACAGGGCAGGCATCAGGCGGATGGGGGACCTTTTCCTCGATGGGAAGTTTGCCACTTTTGAGGAGTTGGAGGGGAAGTGGGGCCTCCCCCCTGGGAATGCTTTCAGGTATATGCAGATTAGGCTGTTTGTCAAGCGGCAGGTGGCGGAGTTTCCGCTACTGCCGCCTAGGGGGATGCAGGACAGGGTGCTCTCGGGGACATGGGTCGGTGAGGGTAGGATCTCGGCAATTTATCAGGTGATGCAGGAGGAGGAGGAGACCTCGGTGGAGGAGCTGAAAGCGAAGTGGGAGGAGGAGCTAGGGGAAGAGATCGACGATGGGAGGTGGGCGGATGCCCTGGGGAGGGTGAACTCGTCCTCTTCTTGCGCATGGCTCAGCTTAATTCAGCTGAAGGTGCTGCACAGGGCGCACATGACTGGGGTCAGGATGAGCCGGTTCTTTGGGGGAGAGGACTGGTGTGGGAGGTGTTCGGGAGGCCGGGCGAACCACGCCCACATGTTCTGGGCATGTCCGGCGTTGGAGGGGTTTTGGAAGGGGGTGGCGGGGACTTTGTCCAAGGTGGTCGGGTCCAGGGTGGAGCCAGGCTGGGGGCTCGCGATCTTTGGGGTAGCATTGGAGCCAGGAGTGCAGGAGGCCAGAGAGGCCGGTACCCTGGCCTTTGCGTCTCTAGTAGCCCGGCGTAGGATTCTATTACAGTGGAGGGACGCGAAGCCCCCGAGCCTGGATGCCTGGATTAACGACATGGCCGGGTTCATCAGGCTGGAGAAGGTTAAGTTTGCCCTGAGGGGGTTGGTACAAGGGTTCTTCGGGCGGTGGCAGCCCTTTCTCGATTTTCTGGCGGAGGGTTAGAGGGTGGTCAATCTCAGCAGCAACCGGAGGAGGGGGAGGGGCGGCGGGCTCGGGGTTTGTTAAGGGGGTTTGTTTTTGCGATGGTGTGTTTGCTATTCTCTTCTTTTTTTGTATTGTTATTAAGTTATTAATTTAGCGCTTTGTACTGGGGGGGGGGCGGGGTCCTTCTTTCTGTTTAGTTCTACACCTTGTTTACTTTACTGTTGGGAGAAAATTTGTTGTTGAAAAATTTGAATAAAAATTATTTAAAAAAAAAGATACAGCGTCTTTTCCACAGCTCCAGGGTCCCAGGTTCGATTCCCGGCTGGGTTACTGTCTGTGTGGAGTCTGCACGTCCTCCCCCTGTGTGCGTGGGTTTCCTCCGGGTGCTCCGGTTTCCTCCCACAGTCCAAAGATGTGAGGGTTAGGTGGATTGGCCGTGCTAAATTGCCCGTAGTGTCCTAATTAAAGTAAGGTTAAGGGGGGGGTTGTTGGGTTACGGGTATAGGGTGGATACGTGGGTTTGAGTAGGGTGATCATGGCTCGGCACAACATTGAGGGCCGTAGGGCCTGTTCTGTGCTGTACTGTTCTATGTTCTATGTCTGTCAGTTACAGACAAGCACATGTTTAATTTCCTTGGTGCCTCACTAACCAGTGACTACTGAGCGACTCAGTAGGCATGGCCTGATTCCATCTCTGGCTTGCTGCCGAGCCAAGTTCCATGTCTGGTCTGCTATGGGCCTACAATGCAAGCTAGGTTTGCTTTCCATGCCCACTTTGGTTCTGAGCCACCCTGAACAGGCTGAGACCTGATTCCAGTCCTAACCTAGTGCTGAGCTATACAGAGCAGGCTAAGCACATACTTAGTTTGGACTGACAAAGGAGAGAACAAGGAACTTTCTAGATGGTGAAAAGCCAGAAATAGTATGTGGTGGGAGGGATGGGTGACGCCGGGTGTGGATACATCATTAGAATGTATGAGCAGGTGCAGAATTTAATCAAAATGGCTCATACAATGTTATTCTTTACATCTAGAGGACTAGAATACAGGCACATAGAAGACATGCACCAGCTATATAAAACTTTGATTAGACCATGCCTGGGTTCCTGCAAGAAGTTTTTGGCACTAGTTCTGAGGAAGAATATATTGGCTTTGGGGGAACTGCAAGTGCAGTTTTATCACAATGTTATCCAAACTTCAAGGGTTGATTTAGGAGAGATCACACAAGCTGGGGTTGTGTTTCCTGGAGTTTAGAAGATTAATTTAAAGGAGTGATTAGATCAAAGTTTTCAAGATATTAAGTGGAGTAGATAGGCCAGACAGAGAGAGAGTATTCCCACTCGGGGAGTCTAGGACTACCAAGGGCAAATGTTAGATCTGGGCCGTTCAGGAGTAAAATCAAGAATATCTTTGTACAAAGATT
This sequence comes from Scyliorhinus canicula, assembly GCF_902713615.1. Lineage (NCBI taxonomy): Eukaryota > Metazoa > Chordata > Chondrichthyes > Carcharhiniformes > Scyliorhinidae > Scyliorhinus > Scyliorhinus canicula. Next base: position 225,250,819 of record NC_052148.1, read on the forward strand.
GCTTAATGTTTGAACTTCTCCCTGTCAAATAACAACACACACTCAATCAAATGGTCATCTTAAATTACATTTTTATTTTGGTTGACCAATGATGTTAAAGAATATGGGGGTAGATGCTCCGCCACCAGCTGTTGGTCGCGTGCTTCCCGATGTGGTGGAGAATCGAGCGGCGGGCTACCGTTCCAATGCTCCAGTCCCCAGCCGGTGGTGGCAGCGAGCTACATGCCCCACGCTGGTGGGAGGATGTGAATGGGTCATTTGAACACATTTGCATCCGATTAATGAGCTATAAGCCCGATTCTCCACGCCCCCATAATGCACCGGCCGCCTCGGCCACAATTCACCTGAACGTGGATTGGTGGAAGTATTTTCAAGGGTGGCCCTGACCCTCTGAACCCCGTAATGGGTCAAGATGGTAGGTGCCCCCAAAGCACATGAGAGGGCCCCCTCCCCACGGTGCAAGTCCTGCCCACCCTTCCCCATAGCCTCCCCCATCAGACCCCCCCAACAGAGACCCACCCATCAGATCCCCCCATTAGGCCCACAACAGACCCACCCCCATCTCAGAGACCCTCCATATCCGAGACCCCCTCCCCTATATCAGAGACACCATTATCAGAGATTCCCACTGACAGAAACCCCCATCAGTCACTCCTGCCCAGAAACTAAAGAGCAGTGCAGGCAGAAATGGTGCAAAATCACTGCTTTCTCACAATACAGATCCTTACACCTACCGCCCAAGACGTAAGTGTTGAAAGCAGCAGTTGTTACACGTGTCCTAGGCTTCATAGAAAGCCAAACACATCACAAGGCTTTAAACTTCAGATCCTTTGATCTACTAGACATCTATTCACGTTCAAAGAGAAATAGCTTTTAGTAGGCTGTAATTGACAGGGTAATAGCTTCCAGACCGCCAGGGGTCTGGATTCTTTACTTTCATATTCCTTCACATCGAATGCATCTTAATTACACTGCTTTGAAGTTAACCACAATGTTTATAAACATTGAGCTATGATTGACAGCTGCTGCTGAAAAAGAGGAAGTTAAAGCACATCTTCTGATGGGGCGGGGTTCTCTGATGGGGCGGGGTTCTCTGATGGGGGGGTGTCTCTGATGGGGGGTGTCTCTGATGGGGGGGTGGATAAATATTTTATAGATAGAAGAATAGAGGGCTATGGGGAAATGGCATAGAAAAGGACTGGCGGCCGCCATAGATCAACCATGATAGTATTTGAATGACGTGGTCGGCTTGAAGGGCTTGGTGGCCTACTCCTGCTTCTATTTTTTGTGTTCCTGTGTATTCCTTATGTCCCTAAGAAGCCATTTTCCATTTTATGAGTTTAATTTTGCCCAGTTTGGACTTCCACATCTTTGTACCTCTAGTAAAATTTGCTAGATAGCAAAGAGCAGTGGGAATTTTAGATTTCATTTTGTTTTGTTTCTTCCTAAATCAAGAGGAGTCAAGACCAATTATAACACCTTTTGCTGGGTTATTCATTTTGGGGATCAATCCGAGGACCTTCCTTGTCACGTGGCCCAGCTACTTAGGTGCTCAAACAACTGATGTACTTAACCATGATTATTGGCTGCTTTAAGTACATTATCTACTGGACATATTAATTACGCATGCAGACAACCTTTAGGTTTAGATTCCAAAGGGCACATGCGTGACAAAGACCAGAGTTTTGGATTGGATAAGAGCTGATTTTGAGGAGCTGAGATTCATACTTGAAAAAATAAAATGGGCAAAATTATTGGTCAGCAATAGAAAACATTTCAAAATGTGTTTGACAGAGTCCAGGCAAGTGTATGAGACTAAAAAAAAGAAGAAAGTAAGAAAGTAAACACTAATGGCTCAGTAAAGACATGGAGTAAAAATTGAGGGAAAGAGGCATGCACTGAGTACATGGAAAGTAGAGAAGAGCGTGACAAGGGAGAATACAAAGATATTAGGAGAAAAATCATAGAAAAATCGTTCCCAGAAATGATTTCACCCAAGGTGCCCAACAAAGCCTTGTGTCATACACCTATAACTGCAATCATGGTAGATGGTAGGGACATTGTAGTGAAGGGATTTTATGACTGGACTTGCAATTAAAGACCTTGACTAACAATCAAGGGAATTGAAGTTCAAATACTACCACTACAGTTTAAGAATTTGAGTTCAGTTTTTATGATCATCTTGTTGTAAAAAGCTGATAATCGGGTGGAATGTTCCCTTTTTCCATCCAAGTGCTGACTCGGGTGAGAAAGGCGGCGTTTAGCTCGTTGGATTTTCTCACCATATTGTGCAACACTTGGATGGAAAAGAATTGGGAGGCATGGCCCCAGCCGTCATGCTGCTGAGGGAGGGCTGGAAAAAGCCGGCAATGTCAGGAATGCCGTGAAGGGCGCCCTGTTCTCTAATTTAAACAAAAGTGCTAGGACCCCTCGTGCACAAAGAAGACCCACCCCCCCCCCCTCCCCCCCACCACCAGGCATACGGGCAACACCCCCCTCATGGCTGCACCCCCCCATGGACATGGGAACCCCCAGGGACATCCCCAGAGGGGATTCCCAGAGTGCCATGTTCTGTGAGCCATGCCAGGGCAGTGCCAGGGGCCAATTCCAGGGTACTGTTCCTATGGTGGGTTTCCTGTGCCTGGTTCCCGTTTTTACCTGTTGTAAACCTCGCTGGCATCATGCCATATTGACGAGGGAAACTATCCCAATGTGGGGGACGATATAGGGGAGTAGCTCAGTAGTGATGTTATAATTTATTTAAATGAGGTCCCAACCTTTTTGGACAGGAAGCACGTTACGTCAATGGAGGGGGCCGGGGACAATTGCGCCATCAAATCTCGCCAGTGATCTTCACGGGATTTTGGGCCCACGACATCCATATCTTTAATATTCTTGGGCGAATACCACCTGTAAGCGTGACCTATATCTTGACTCCACCTCAACACTATCCTGGTTAATCTTAACCACTCTTGTGAAGAGGCATAGCAAGCCACTCTGTTGTGTGGAACTGCTTCAACAAGGTGACTCTATCACCTACCTTTACAAGGTTACTTGAAATAAGCTAGCTTTGTCAATGATGCCCACATCCCAAAAATGAACACACAACAAAAGTTGTGTTATGATTGTCTGTGTTTTTCCATTTTGTGCCACAAGTGATGGAGTGGCTTAAAATTATCTGTGTTTCAGCAGTGGTTGAGCAAGTGCTGTGGCAGAAAGCAGGGAGAGTCTAGTTTCATACTTTGACAGCGATGGTGGCACTCACTATCCAGTTAATAATGGGTTGGTATATTGTTGTCAATTTTGATGAGTGGAATACTATCCTACCCGCGTCACTAATAACTGTTGCCAATTCTCCAACGGAGATGCCAATAATGTTGCCCTTCATAATATCGAGTAATATTGCTTTTCAGAGTTGCCAGGTATCAGATGATACCACCACAAGGTCCAACTGGATATTGATCAAAGACCCAACAACCAGTCAGTTAGTTCAAGTTCAATAATAGTTTATTTATACACAAGATTCACTCAGACATGCAATATAAAAACACTACAAGCTAAACTACACCTAACACTACAACAATCTGCACTTAACTTTCAGGCATCCAGCTTTGGCAGAGGAACAAGACCTTTGTTCGGATCTGGAGTGGCTGGGTCTGGAGAGGTAACTTTGGTTCTGCTGGGCTCATCCGTCTGGTAGCGATTGTTGATCTTGAACTTGCTTCTGGCCGTGGTGCTGCAGTTGGCTTCAGGTATAGGCCGAGCCGAAGAGTGCCAGTGTACCAGGGCCAAAAGAGATCGAACACATGGCAGTGTATCTCTTTCTCCTTTGGGGTTTCGCGCTCTTTTGGGTAGTCCTTCGCTTTGGACCCAATAATTCGGCAGGCTTCGATTACTGCCTTAGATTTGAGCCAATAACGGGGTGGGTGCCTTGATGGCTGGGCGTGTTCTGAGCGGTCATTGACCTTGGCTGTTTGGGCTTCCTGGGTGAAGGGAGTGGCGCCAATGTGTCTGGAGTTGTATCTGATACCTGAGTACCAATCCTTTGTCCTGGGGAAATGGGTCATTAGAATGCAAATCGGCTAGGGTCTGGTTCTCTGTCAGCAAATATACATTCAGGCTCTGGATTTGCCTGAATCCTGTATTGGCCTATTTTCCTTGAGTCTTTGCAAGTGTCCATGTTTACTTTGTAAGTGGCCATCCCAGATGGCTACAATATATTTAAAAACAAAAAAAACATTCAAGGTTTACTACTCGAGTGTTGTTTGAACTCTGTGCTTTAGGCCAGCATCCAGCTTGACCGCAATTCATCGTGCAGTGGGAATTATTCACTAATAAGGCTGAAGCGTGCAAATGCCAATAGGACACAAACCTAGTAAATACGTAAAAAGGGGAGCCAAATTAGAAGGAAATTGAGCTCTTTTGTTCAAGGTAGGAAACTCTGAACTGTGGGCTGAGTGCAAGTAAAAACAAAAAAGAAATGGTTTTTACAGGTATTATTAAGGAGATGAAAAATTTTCAAACCTTTAAAAATGACAGAGGGGTGAAGTCAATGTCAACATTTAGATGGGAAGTTAATGCCTGTCGCTCACACCAAATCTCCTGTTTAAGATGTTTAATATAACAGGGGTGCAGCTCATGTTCAGAGTGAACAAATAAATTATTTGCTTTTTCCCCCTCCCTTAAAGGGCTGGTGATAAACTTTGTGCCGCGATGACAACCATCCACAGAGACTTTGGATTGAATTATTAACAGTTGGGTTCAATTCGGACTTTGAATATATCTTTCCATGGAACATTGTGGGTTGGCACTGTGGCGAAGTGGAGTAGGTACTGGGGGTGATGATCGAGTGGACCATGCTATTGCAGTGCAAACAGGGAGGAAGAATTTATTCCCAAAGAGTGTTGTTAATGTTTGAATTCACTACCCCAGAGAGAAGTAGAAGCAGACTTGTTGAAAATGTTCGAAGCTGAGTTAGATAGATTGTTGGTCTACAAGGGAATCAAAGATTATGGGGACAGGCTGGAAAGTAGAGGTAGAGCTGCAATTGGATCAGCCACAATCTTATTGAATCACAGAGCAGGCTAAAAGAGCTAGAATTCCTATCTCGCAGAGCAGGCTAAAACAGCTAGAATTTCTATCCCTGTTTTCTTATGTTCTTTGTTCTTAGTCCCCTCACAATGTTCAATAGAGGAGGGGAGATGTGATGGCTGGTGACATTGTGTTGCAAGTGAGAGAAAGTATAACTAAGTGGTGCAATTTTAATGAGTCTATGTGCACAAATCGTTGAAGGTTGCCACTCAAGTTAAGAAGACTTTCCTTTTAAGAAAAAACATACTGGATCATTGGCATTAAAACCAGAGACTTCTATCTCACCCACCACTGTCTGCTGTTTTTATAAAATGGACTCTGGGACATAAATATATGCCCCATCTTAGAAAGGCATTACCACATTTATTTTTAATAAATGTTTTTATTCTCCATTTTCACACTTTCCTTCAAAATTTACACCCCACCCACAGACAGTAAACGGTAACAAATACAAAATCAATCTCCTTAACAATAACAACGATCCCATCCTCCCACCACTCCAAACAACGGCCCACTTGTCAATATATGCATCCAATAAAACAAACCCTCCCACGGTGGAAACAAAAAACAAAGGAGAAAAAGAAAAAAGGAGTCTGGGACCGCCCATAGAGTCCACCCCCCCCCCCCCCCCCCCCCCCCCCGCCCCACACACACACACACTCAATGCCGTCCAACCTCTGAAAGAGTACCATACATGATACCCGAGAGTTGTAAATCACACCCCCCCCCCCCCCCCCCCCCCACCCTCTCCAACTCGTCCCGTCCACTGCCTCTTGTAAAACTCCTCCCCCCAACCTCGGTTCCTTCTCCCCAACTTTCCACTCCGGCTAGACCACTTGGACCCTGTTCTGCCAGGCTCCGATGGCCACAGCCACTCTCCCCACCTCACTCCCATTCACTGGCCGGCTTAAACCGGCCAGCATGGAGGCCCCCGCCTGGGTCCCTTTCCCCCTTGCCCGGCCCTCGGAAAGCCCAGAAATCCCCTTTTAGCACACAAACCCCGCATATCCACCTACACCCCAAAGAGCCCTCACTTCGAGTGAAAGTCCCATCACTTCCTTTGTCCAAATATATGCAACATTGGCTCCTTTAGCCCATACACCCGCACGCAGTGAAACAAAAAAAGAAGAAAATACAGTTATGAGGTTACATCGGCACATGGCCATTTCTCCACTTCTCAGTTCTGCCATATTCCTTCTGCCTTCGCAAACTCCTCCGCTGCTTTCGCCGTTCCAAAATAAATGTCCTTGAGCTTGTAAGTCACCCTCAGCTTCGCTGGATGTACAATGCTGCACTGCACCTTGCTAATGTACAGTGCCCTCTTCACCCGGTTGAAAGCAGCCCGCCTCCTCACCAGCTCCACCATAAAGTTCTGGTATACATGTATACCAACTCCAGCCCATTGCACCATCCGCTTCTGTTTGGCCCAGGACAGGACTTCTCCTTCACATTGTACCTACGGAAGCACAGAGTCACAGCCCTTGACGGCTCACTCGCCTTTGGTACAGGCCTCCACGACCAATGAGCCCGATCCAGTTCATATTGGGAGGGATCCTCCCCCTCCCCCAATAGTTTTGCCAGCATCACAGCAAAATACTCAAGTCGGCCTCGGCCCTTCAACTCCTTCGGGCAGCCCCACAATCCTCAAATTCTGTCGCCTCGATCAGTTTTCCAGGTCTTCCAGGGGACCGGGGATCCAGGGGATCTCTCCATGGGGCTTGTAGAGTACGGGTTCCCATAGTAGCAAGTGGAGGCCCACCCAGCTGGGACTTGTTAGTGAGACCTTTAAATGCTGCTCCCAGACCAGAGTTCCAGTAGTCCCAGGCTGGGACACTAGTGTTGTATGGCGTGGTACCGGCTTTATCATTTGAGGTAAAATAATCCCGTTTAGCTGCCTTATTATTACACCGGATTATTACACTGGCCTGGCAAGAAATATGTCACCATTTCTTCATTGTCATTGGATCAAAAATCAGAAATTCTTCCTGAGAGCGCTGTGGGTGTACCTGCATCATGTGAGCTGCAGTAGTTTAAGAAGGTGGCTCACCACCACGTTTTGCAAAGCCAATTAGGGATGAGCAACAAATGCTGTCCTTCACAATTGTGCTCACATTCCGTGAAAGGAATAAAAGAAAACTGACTTCTAACTTTTTTTGCTGTAAGCAATTGAGAACAAGTTGAGAGTCTTTCTATTTTGTATTATTCCTTTAAGTTAAAGGGAAAAGGACTTGCTTTTCACAACTTCAGAATGTCCCAGATCACTTTACAAACAAAAAGTGACTTTTCGAAATGTATGGGGTAACTTAGACCCTAAAATAATCTTATGGGTTTTGGTTGGGTGCTAGTTGGGTATGAAGTTTAAAAACAAATCTGAAACAGGAGCCCCGACCCACCTCAGATACGCACTTCTGCTTTTAACAGAGGTGAGATGGGGAGACAGGCAACTGATCCTCTCACAGGAGGCAGATCGATCATTGAAACCTTTTAAGGAGGCTGTGTACCTTGATTTAAAAATCTTTCCATTTTTAATCCACGCTGGGAAGGTTGCCTATACATCAGAACCTCAGGAAAGCTGTCAGGCAAAAAGAGGTAAGAAGGGTTAGATCTATAAAGTAAGTACCTTTTGGAGCACTGCATGAGGGCTTGGAGGAATAGAAGTGTCTTCTCCAGATAACCTCAAAACCACCTCCCCCACACCAATTTTTGTGCTCGCTTTCATTTCTTATCTCACCCCACAAATGCGCACGCCAATCACCATCTTACTATACTCCCTGGACCCCAGACAATCCTCTGGCTCATTCTCCACGTTCCCTTCCTCATCTCACGGACGCCCTCTCAAAGTTAAAAACGAAATGGTGTTCAGGACATATGTGCTTCCAGGTTACATGTCCATACCAGTTGGGTTTTTACGACAAGCGACAGTATTTTGATGGTCAGAGTTTATTAATTGAATTGAAATTCAACCAGCTAAATGGTGGGATTTGAATCTGCGTCCCCAGGACCACGTTACCACTGCGACACCACCCTCCCCATGGAGATGAGAGATATATATTGCACTCCTAACTCTGTAGGTTGTTTTTTGTTTGTAATCCACCTCTAAAATCCAGCTGCACTTTGTAATGTGATAGTTAAGATGTTTGAAAAATTGTTATGAAAATATTCTGTGCAATCTTGTTTTGAAGATTTTATGTCCCCTTCCCGTTGCCTTGCAGTGTATAAAACTAATGATTTGCTGCATACATTTATCATCCGATGGAATTTACAATTTTTTGCAGATGATTGGAAAAGGCCCAATATCACAGCTGCGCTTACATGGGACCGGTCCACAGTCATCGTGGGGAAACAAAGCAGCACAAGACAAGCATCTGGGACGAATGAAAGTCATTTGGCATTTGGATTTGTTGCCTGTGCTGTTTCAGTCGTGTTTTTTGGGAGCAATTTTGTTCCTGTGAAGAAATTTGATACCGGCGATGGTAATTGTACAACACTGTTTTTGTTTCATTCCACTTTGCACCAGTTATGATTAACATTTAATCAATCAGTGCGAAAAGAAAATGTGAAAATCCAAAACAAGTATTGAAGCATCCACACAACTCTGAATTTTGATCTAGTCTGCAATAAATGCACAAAGCTGTGGCCATGCTGTAACTGAGCTGAAACACGTTTTAAGTAACTAATTAATTTTCCATTGCATATGGTTAATCATAAAATGTAGTCACTATCTTATCTGTCTCCGACTTCTTGCTGTACCTCTGTGTCTCTTCTGCCTCTGTTCTCTCTCTTATCTGTTGCTTCACTTTCCTTAACTCTTCTTGTCTTGTTTTGTTTCTTGAATTTTTTTGGATGAGAAGAGATTCATGATAACAGGTCAAGTATCCTTTATCTTTAAACCTAAAAACCGGACACATACCTCGTCAATCTTTAGAGTAGGAAGTCTCTGAACCAAGCTGACACGACCCGATCCGACACGAACCTCGCTGACCGCACCTGACCTATATCGCAGGCAGTTTAATTAATTATCTGCACCGTTTACCTTGTGCACCCTCTCCTACAAGCAGAATTGCAGATGCCGCCACTTGTGGGAACGTATTGCTGGTACCCTGTATGTATTATTCAGTGATGCATCTCACTTTTCTGGCCATTTTATTTACTTTAGAGAATAGCTAGCCCAGGCTTCGGCCATTGTAATGTAAGTAAGCCTCCGACTATATGTGGTACCAAAAACCAAAATGATCTGAAATCTGAAACAATCGACCCCGAGGGTTTTGGATAAAGCAGTCTTGGCCTGTATATCATTGGACAGGGAAAAGCATGACTGGTGAAGGAGCCAACAACAGCTGATATTGGGATGAGTGTTTAAATAGAAAATGTGGACCATCTCAGTTTTTATTCTTTTATGGAATGTGGGTGTCGCAGACAAATATATTTATTGTCCATCACTAATTGTCCTTCAGATGAACTACCTTCTTGGACTGCTATTGTCATGAGTTGTAGCTATGCCCACAGTACTGTTAGAGAGGAAGTTCCAGGATTTTGACTCAAGAACAGTAAAATAATGGCAATATATGTCCAGATTGGAATGGTGGATGTTTTGCAGAGGAATTTGCAGGTTGCCATGTGCCTGCTGCCCATGTTGTTATAGATGGTAGAAATTATGGGTTTGGAGGGTGTTGGCTAAGAGACCCTTGTTGAATGTCTGCAGTGCATCTTGTAGATGGAACACATGACAGCCCAGGCGCACTGATAATGGACAGAGTCAGTTTCCTTTGAGCTGGCTGTTGGGCTGCCAATACTACGGCTGCTTTATTTTGCATGTCTCTGACCTGATCAGTCATGATTTTCCCTGTCCAATACCCTACCTCTTCAACTCCCTTCCTAACAGCACTGTGGATGTTCCTACGACACATGGACTGCAGCGGTTTGAGAATGTAGCTCACCACCTTCTCAAGGACAATTAGGGATAAGTTATAAATGCTGGCCTAGCCAGTGACACCCACATCCCGTGAAAGAATAAACAACAGTGGAGGGATGTGGCGTATTGAAAATTGCATTGTGCATTTAGTCCACTTAAGGTTATCAAACGCATGTACCAGCAGAGAGGGTTAATAGGGATAATAATGAACCAATCTTTTAACAGCACATGCATCAGTTTTGTTTCTTACAGAATATCAAGGGCAATCAGGCAAGGGCAATAAATGCTGGCCTATCCAGTGATGCCCCCATCCCATGAATGAATAATAAAAAACTTCCCATTCTCTTATCTCCGATTTGAAAAACCCATTCAACGTCTGCATACTTCAGCCACTTCATCCTTAATCATCAATTCACTCTCATCATACTCAGTTCATACTCACTCCTATTCTTCCAATCAAGGTTGAGTATTGCAAATCCATAACCGTCAAATTCCCTTTCTGTCACCCTATCAGTTTTCCTCAGAGGCTTTTTAAAATTTTAAACTGCAGTTATTTTTAAACAAATAAATTAGAATTCAGAAGGAAAATGTCTTACTTCCTCTTTTATCTTCTCCTCTTCCCTTTCCATCTCATTTCTACATCTCTCCCACCTTCCCCCTCACCTGCAACAGGGAAAGAGTTAATTCCTATTGTTTTTTGGTAAACAAACTATTGTATTCTACCTGCTGCACCCCATTATTATTTTGGTGATTATACATTATTTCTTCAAAATTGACACTTTATTCAAATTAAATTTAGACATGCCAGATTGCCAAGAGCTAGTAAACGCAGGATGGGGTAAATGTCCATCTTTGCTGAAAACTTTATATGATTGTATGAAAATCAGAGTTTTTAAAACACAATTGCACAGCAGCCGTATTTCTTCCATTTTTGTTAGTTAATCTCGGTCACAATTGTAATATTCAAAACTAACATAATCATCACCTAAAGTGTTTATTGATCATTATGCATGTAATAAAAATAGACAATGCTGGAAATGCTGAGCAGGACAGGTAGGATTTATGGAAAGTGATTTGGTTCGAGCAATTTACTGGTATGAATGCCCCTCTAGATTTTTCTTTCCCTTTACTTCCCTTTGACTCCATCCCTTCTTATAATCTTAGCTTTTGCCACTCTGCTTCTCTCGCCACAGATGCTGAGTGTTTACATTATTTTCTGGTTTTATTTCTATTTCCAGCATTCACAGAAGTTTACTAATGTACATGCAAGAAATATATACACAAATATATAAACAGTTATGTGAATTTTGATATCACCATGTACAGACGGGGATGATAATTTTTGGCAGATGCAAGTATTATCTTCCAAACCCTTTTTTGTAATTTCTCAGTCCTCTGGCACCACCCCTTAATCTAAGGAAGATTGGAAAATTATGGCCAGTGCCTGTACAATTTCCATACTTACTACCCTCAACCTCATTGCATTGGGTTCCGGTGCCTTACGCACTTTTGAGTACAGACAGCCTATCCAATACCTAATCCTTATCACTTTTAAACCCTTGAAGTGTCTGAATTACTTCCTCTTTCACCATGACCTGCACATGATTTTGTTCCTTGGTAAAGACGGATGCAAAGTATTCATTTAAAAGCTCAGCCATGTCTCCGCCTGTGTGCTCGAATCCTTTTTTGGTACCTAATTGGCCCCATTTCTCCTACCACCCTTTTACTATTTATATACTTATAGAGGACTTTAGAACTTTGCGACGACTAGGGAATTTTCACAGTAACTTCATTCCAGTGTTATGTAAGCCAACTTGTGACACTAATGAAGATTACTATAATATTAACTGCTAGTATATTCATAGTATCACTTTGCTTTACGTGTACTCTTTTTCACTTCCCCTCTGAACCTTCTCTGTTCAGTCTGATTTTCGGCTGTATTATCCACCTGACATCTGTCATCAGCACACGTTTTCTTCTTAATTTTTATCTCTTTTATCACCCGGGAGCTGTGGATTTGTTTGCCCTGTGAATGTACCTTTTTGGTGCCTGAACTATTCTTCAATGGCAGCAAATTGTTCAGATATTGCATCGCTTGCCAACCGTTAATTCCAGTTTGCCTGACCCAGATTTATTCTTACCCCATTTAATTGTTCTTAATCTGGATTGTTTCTTGTCCCTCTGCATCACCAATGAACCTTATGGTATAATGTCCAGTTGGCCTAACTCATTCCCAATAACCAGGTCCAGCAACACCTCTTTTGATGTTGGAGCAGAAATATACTGCTGTAGAAAATTTTCCTGCACATACTGTAGGAACTCTTGCCCCTCTCTGCTCTTTACAATATTACTATCCCAATCTATACTCGGATAAAGTCACCCATTATGATTACTTAAAAATTCTTTCACCTCTCTAATTTCCTTACAGATTTGTTCCTCTACATTTTTCCCACTGGTTGGTGGCCCATTAACTGCATCAAATAGTGTAGTTGCACCTTTTTTCCCCCTTGGCTCAAGCCAAACAGATTCTGTCCTCGGCCCCTTTGTGATATTCTCTTTCTTCAGCACTGTAATACTCTCTTTAATCAATACTGTGACCCCCCCCTAATTTAGACTTAGTTAATTTCTCCTGTGCTGCGAACCCACCTAATAACTTACTATTTCCTCTTAGTTCATACCTGTTCAATGTGGAACTTTTCCCCTCTCTCGCACTACCTAAGATTCTAACTTTATGCACCTTATTCCTCTTTTCTGCTTCCATATGCTGGAACCCATGCCCCTGTGAATTTCATTTAACCCCCACCCCGACAATAGTAAGCTGTGGGTTATAGCTGCTAAGGAGGGAAGTAAACATGCACAGAAGGCTCGAGAAAGAGATGTAGATGGGTCGACATGGGCAAGGAGTTGGGTGGTGGATGTTATGGTGGTAGAGAGAGTTTTAAATACAAAAATTTTGAAATTTGAGGCAATGTGCCAATTTAAGTGGAAAAGGATAGGGGAAAACCTGAAGTGGGATTGATGTGTTTTGTAGAGTTTTGAATGACCTGAAGTGTGTATAAAGTACAGAATGAAAGGAGGCAAGAAATAGTACCCTCGCTGTGTATCAGAATGTTAATACAAATCTCATTATGTTTTCTTTTAGGGATGTTTTTTCAATGGATTCTTTGTTCAGCAATATGGATTGTATCTCTTATTGTGAATTTAATATTGAAGTGCCCTAAATTCTGGCCTCTTGCTATGTTAGGCGGTTTTGTCTGGGCTACTGGTAAGTGCACATACTGCATCTTATGTTTGAGTATCTTGGACTTTGTAAAAGTGAATGATATTGCATTTGCTGACTAAGGTTGACCTTTATAACTGGAATATTCGACACTTGTGAATTTGGTGACAAAATAACAGGGCGATAACACTCTGTTATGTATATACAAATGTGCAGCAATTTCAGATGAGGGGCAGTTATGTGGTTAAATGCAGAGTTGATGTCCGAAATGCCACTGACTTTGGGAAAATGGTATTTTGCTGCCTGTATTGAATGGCACGATGTTGCTTTCTTTGTACAGTAGATATGAAACAAACTCACTGCAGAAAGTTAGGTCTTGTCAGTTCATAGAATCATAGAAATGAACAGCACAGAGTTAGTTCAACACAATTTGTCTTTAACAAATCCATGCTGCCTTTTATTTATTGGCCTGTACTTCTCCAAATGTATACTTTTGGACATTATGGTTAGGCATTGTCCAGCTTTATTCACTAGATTTACTTTTATAAAGAAATTTAAGGTAATGCAGTGCCTTCTGCATGAAGTGGGTCCTCTCAAAAACAATTCAAAAAGCTAAATAAATGATAATGTCATTCTACTGGCTAAATTGAATAAAGAAAAATTCTTGCGATTTCTAGAAAGGGAAAAAGCAGAGAGCTCAGCAAGGTACATTTCATTGTCTTATTTAGAAGTTATCAGATCAGGGGCGGCACAGTGACGCAGTGGTTAGCACTGATGCCTCACGATTCCGAGGACCCGGGTTCGATCCCTGCCCCGGGCCACTGTCCGTGTGGAGTTTGCACATTCTCCCCGTGTCTGCTTGGATCTCACCCCCACAACCCAAAGATGGTAGGTGGATTGGCCACGCTAAATTGCCCCTTAATTTGAAAAATGTTTTAACAAGCTATCAGAACAGTTTCAGTCATGGATTGTTCAGCATTCTGCAGTGGGCAATTTGTTCTTTCAGTTTCTTTGACATTAGCTGATGATGAAGATTTGCTTCAATTCATGCAATTTAGGCACAACCTCTTAACTTCTAATTGTTTTAACACTTCAATCTCAACTTCAGCTGAACAGTAATAGCTGACTCTCCAGTACCTTGGTGATTCCATTCCACTTGCACAGCCAAGCTTTTAATGTGTTTGTCCCACTTGTCCTAATCAAAATGCTTTATTTTGAATGGTGATGTCTTGAGGCTTGGACTTGGTGCATTTCTCTGCAGTTATTGAGAGATTAATTTCTGTAGAAAAGGAACATTAAACATGAGATACCAGTAATTCTATGACAGATGAATCATTTAATTTAACCAACTAAAACAAATCAGAGATTTATTAAACGTGTTCATCAGAAAACCATGTAACACTCTCCAAGGAACGTATTTTCTTTAGCAATTTTCTTCCCACTTTTCCTGAGGGTTTCACTAATGCTAGGGTGTAGTTCCAAGATTGTAGGCAGCAACCCGTACCTAATCCAAATTACTACTAGTCATGGTTGAGCTGAGGCAGTGTGGGCAAACTGTTCTAATTTAGGCCAAGTCTATTCCTGAATAATTGCATGTTTTGCAGATAAGATAGTACTCAGGAATGGTAGCCTCCCCAGCACAATATCATTGAGACCAATTTTAGTGCTTTTACTGATGCACTGAATCAGATTATTCACCATTGGAATCAAATGAGACCTGGGACCTTTGTGATCTGTGTTGCTTCATTTGCATGTCATGTAGTAATCTACCACTGAGATAATATTAGCTTGAATATTTCAAAACATTTCAATAATTTTGGATTTGGGAGTAGTTCGGAAAAGCCTGGCAGTCTAAAATGCTCTGACTAGAGCTTGGTCCGTAGCACTGAAATGAATAGACTTACAAGAGAAATGACCCAATTTCCTTTGGCTTTTAACAGTTATTCTGATGCATTGGAGAACAAATGGTTTGAGAATCAAAGAGAACATGCTGGAAAATCTCAGCAGGTCTGGCAGCATTTGTAGGGCGAGAAAAGAGTTAACATTTCGAGTCCAGATGACCCTTTGTCAAAGCTAACAGACAGAGAAAGTGGGACATATTTATACTGTGGAGTGAGAATGAAAGATGAGTCATAGCACAGCAACCCAGGGAATCGGGGTGCTAATGGCCACAGAAAGCAAGGGGAAAGAGTGCTAATGGCAGTCCCCAGAGAGAACAAAAGATGTGAAAGGGCAAACAGCAGAGAAACTAACATCAAAGGGTGAACTGTGACAGATGTAGATGTGGGGGGAGGAGAAGGGGGAAACAAAGGGGAGAAAGGGTAAGGAAAGGTGAATAAGATGGGGGAGGGTTAAATATATATAAAGAAAGACAAGAGAGAAAGAAATGGTAAAAGACAGTTAAAATGAAATGGGATGGAAACAAATAGGTCGAGGTGGGGTAGAGCTCATCATCTGAAGTTGTTGAATTTGATGTTGAGAAAAGAAGGCTGTAGTGTGCCTAACCGGAAGATGAGGGACGCGATTCTCCGCTCCCCACGCCGGGTGGGAGAATCGCGGGAGGACCGGGCGACTCATTTCACGCCCCCCCCGGCGCCCCCCGCGATTCTCCCACCTCGCTGCTCACGGCGACCGGTGATTCTCCGCCCCGGATGGGCCGAGCGACCTGCCATTCGCGACCGTTTCACGACGGCGGCAACCACACCTGGTCGCTGCCGTCGTGAACATGGGCGCCAAAGGCCCGTTTGAAGCTTGTGGGGGGCGGAGAGGGGAGTGAGCACCATGGCCATGCTCGGGAGGGGACTGGCCCGCGATCGGTGCCCACCGATCGTCGGGCCGCGTCTCAAAGCGACGCACTCTTTCCCCTCCATTGCCCCGCAAGATCAAGCCGCCACGTCTTGCAGGGCAGCGGAGGGAAAGATGGCCACCGCGCATGCGTGGGTTTGAGCCGTCGTGACGTCAGCCATGCATGCGCGGGTTGGAGCTGGCCAACCTGCGCATGCGCGGCTGACGTCACATAGGCACCGCTGAGGGCAGCACGGTGGCGCAGTGGGTTAGCACTGCGGCCTCACGGCGCTGAGGTCCCAGGTTCGATCCCGGCTCTGGGTCACTGTCCGTGTGGAGTTTGCACATTCTCCCCGTGTTTGCGTGGGTTTCGCCCCCACAACCCAAAAAATGTGCAAGCTAGGTGGATTGGCCACTCTAAATTGCCCCTTAATTGGAAAAATGATTGGGTACACTAAATTTATAGAAAAAAAAAAAGACATAGGCACCGCTGTCGCGTCATTTTCGGCGCATTTTCGGGGTACGCAAGTGTCAAGGTTCGGCCGCCGAGAATAACGGAGCCCCGCTCCTAGCCCCCCAGGTGTGGGTGAATATGGTGAGAGGAGCGGCCTCCGAGGCCATCGTGAAACTAGGCCGAGTTCACGACGGCCTTCCCGATTTCCTGGGAGCGGAGAATTCCGCCCGAGGTGTTGTTCCTCCAGTTTGCATTGAGCTTCACTGGAAAATTGCAGCAGGCCAAGGACAGACATATGGGCTTGGGAGCAGGGTCTTTTGTTAAATCGGCAAGCAACGGGAAAGTCACGGTCCTGAATTGGCGCAGTGATTTGAAATTAATTTGATCCTGTGTCAGATTTTAAGCCACACTTAATATCATCATACACCACGCAATTGATCAATTAGTAGTTTTATGGTATTAAGAACCTGGACAATAGAAGCAGGAGTAGGCCATTTGGCCCCTCGAGCAAAGATCTGACCACGTTATTCACTCAACTTCGCTGCCTGACCCTCATAACTCTTTACTCCCTTGTAAATCAAAAATATAGAACATAGAACATAGAACGATACAGCGCAGTACAGGCCCTTCGGCCCTCGATGTTGCACCGACATGAAAAAAATCTAAAGGCCATTTAACCTACACTATGCCCTTATCATCCATATGCTTATCCAATAAATTTTTAAATGCCCTCAATGTTGGCGAGTTCACTACTGTTGCAGGTAGGGCATTCCACGGCCTCACCACTCTTTGCGTAAAAAACCCACCTCTGACCTCTGTCCTATATCTATTACCCCTCAATTTAAGGCTATGTCCCCTCGTGCTAGCCACCTCCATCTGCGGGAGAAGGCTCTCGCTGTCCACCCTATCTAACCCTCTGATCATTTTGTATGCCTCTATTAAGTCACCTCTTAACCTTCTTCTCTCTAACGAAAACAACCTCAAGTCCATCAGCCTTTCCTCATAAGATTTTCCCGCCATACCAGGCAACATCCTGGTAAATCTCCTCTGCACCCGTTCCAAAGCTTCCACGTCCTTCCTATAATGAGGCGACCAGAACTGTACGCAATACTCCAAATGCGGCCGTACTAGAGTTTTGTACAACTGCAACATGACCTCATGGCTCCGGAACTCAATCCCTCTACCAATAAAGGCCAACACACCATAGGCCTTCTTCACAACCCTATCAACCTGGGTGGCAACTTTCAGGGATCTATGTACATGGACACCGAGATCCCTCTGCTCATCCACACTACCAAGAATTTTACCATTAGCCAAATATTCCGCATTTCTGTTATTCTTTCCAAAGTGAATCACCTCACACTTCTCCACATTAAACTCCATTTGCCACCTCTCAGCCCAGCTCTGCAGCTTATCTATGTCCCTCTGTAACCTGCAACATCCTTCCGCACTGTCTACAACTCCACCGACTTTAGTGTCGTCTGCAAATTTACTCACCCATCCTTCTGCGCCCTCCTCTAGGTCATTTATAAAAATGACAAACAGCAACGGCCCCAGAACAGATCCTTGTGGTACGCCACTCGTAACTGAACTCCATTCTGAACATTTCCCATCAACTACCACTCTCTGTCTTCTTTCAACTAGCCAATTTCTGATCCACATCTCTAAATCACCCTCAATCCCCAGCCTCCGTATTTTCTGCAATAGACGACCGTGGGGAACCTTATCAAACGCTTTACTGAAATCCATATACACCACATCAACTGCTCTACCCTCGTCTACCTGTTCAGTCACCTTCTCAAAGAACTCGATAAGGTTTGTGAGGCATGACCTACCCTTCACAAAACCATGCTGACTGTCCCTAATCATATTATTCCTATCTAGATGATTATAAATCGTGTCTTTTATAATCCTCTCCAAGACTTTACCCACCACAGACGTTAGGCTCACCGGCCTATAGTTACCGGGGTTATCTCTACTCCCCTTCTTGAACAAAGGGACCACATTTGCTATCCTCCAGTCCTCTGGCACTATTCCTGTAGCCAATGATGACCTAAAAATCAAAGCCAAAGGCTCAGCAATCTCTTCCCTGGCTTCCCAGAGAATCCTAGGATAAATCCCATCCGGCCCCGGGGACTTATCTATTTTCACCTTGTCCAGAATTGCCAACACTTCTTCCCTACGCACCTCAATGCCATCTATTCTAATAGCCTGGGTCTCAGCATTCTCCTCCACAATATTATCTTTTTCTTGAGTGAATACTGACGAAAAGTATTCATTTAGTATCTCGCTTATCTCCTCAGCCTCCACACACAACTTCCCACCACTGTCCTTGACTGGCCCTACTCTTACCCTAGTCATTCTTTTATTCCTGACATACCTATAGAAAGCTTTTGGGTTTTCCTTGATCCTACCTGCCAAAGACTTCTCATGTCCCCTCCTTGCTCGTCTCAGCTCTCTCTTTAGATCCTTCCTCGCTTCCTTGTAAATATCAAGCGCCCCAACTGAAACTTCACGCCTCATCTTCACATAGGCCTCCTTCTTCCTCTTAACAAGAGATTCCACTTCTTTGGTAAACCACGGTTCCCTCGCTCTACCCCTTCCTCCCTGCCTGACTGGTACGTACTTATCAAGAACATGCAATAGCTGTTCCTTGAACAAGCTCCACATATCCAGTGTGCCCAACCCTTGCAGCCTACTTCTCCAACCAACACATCCTAAGTCATGTCTAATGGCATCATAATTGCCCTTCCCCCAGCTATAACTCTTGCCCTGCGGGGTATACTTATCCCTTTCCATCACTAATGTAAAGGTCACCGAATTGTGGTCACTGTTTCCAAAGTGCTCACCTACCTCCAGATCTAACACCTGGCCTGGTTCATTACCCAAAACCAAATCCAATGTGGCCTCGCCTCTTGTTGGCCTGTCAACATATTGTGTCAGGAAACCCTCCTGCACACATTGTACAAAGAATGACCCATCTAATGTACTCGAACTATATCTTTTCCAGTCAATATTTGGAAAGTTAAAGTCTCCCATAACAACTACCCTGTTACTTTCGCTCTTTTCCAGAATCATCTTCGCCATCCTTTCCTCTACATCCCTAGAACTATTAGGTGGCCTATAGAAAACTCCCAACAGGGTGACCTCTCCTTTCCTGTTTCTAACCTCAGCCCATACTACCTCAGAAGAAGAGTCCCCATCTAGCATCCTTTCCGCCACCGTAATACTGTCCTTGACTAGCAGCGCCACACCTCCCCCTCTTTTGCCCCCTTCTCTGAACTTACTAAAACACCTAAACCCCGGAACCTGCAACAACCATTCCTGTCCCTGCTCTATCCATGTCTCTGAAATGGCCACAACATCGAAATCCCAGGTACCAACCCATGCTGCCAGTTCCCCTACCTTATTTCGTATACTCCTGGCATTGAAGTAGACACACTTCAAACCACCTACCTGAACACTGGCACCCTCCTGCGAAGTCAAATCTGTGCTCCTGACCTCTATACTCTCAATCGCCCGTACCCTAAAACTACAATCCAGGTTCCCATGACCCTGCTGAATTAGTTTAAACCCCCCCAAAGAGCACTAACAAATCTCCCCCCCAGGATATTGGTGCCCCTCAGGTTCGGATGTAGACCATCCTGTCTATAGAGGTCCCACCTTCCCCAGAAAGAGCCCCAGTTATCCAGAAATCTGAATCCCTCCCGCCTGCACCATCCCTGTAGCCACGTGTTTAATTGCTCTCTCTCCCTATTCCTCATCTCACTATCACGTGGCACGGGCAACAACCCAGAGATAACAACTCTGTTTGTTCTCGCTCTGAGCTTCCATCCTAGCTCCCTAAAGGCCTGCCTGACATCCTTGTCCCCTTTCCTACCTATGTCGTTAGTGCCAATGTGGACTACGACTTGGGGCTGCTCCCCCTACCCCTTAAGGACCCGGAAAACACGATCCGAGACATCACGTACCCTTGCACCTGGGAGGCAACATACCAAACGTGAGTCTCTCTCGCTCCCACAAAATCTCCTATCTGTGCCCCTGACTATTGAGTCCCCAATTACTAATGTTCTACTCCTTTCCCCCCTTCCCTTCTGAGCAACAGGGACAGACTCCGTGCCAGAGGCCCGTACACCATGGCTTACCCCTGGTAAGTCCCACCCCCCACAAGTATCCAAAACGGTATACTTGTTACTCAGGGGAACGACCGCAGGGGGTCCCTGCACTGACTGCTTCTTCCCAGTCCCTCTTACAGTTACCCATCTATCTCCAGTCTTTGGTGTAACTATTTCCCTGAAGCTCCTATCTATGACCCCCTCTGCCTCCCGAATGATCCGAAGTTCATCCAGCTCAAGCTCCAGGTCCCTAACACGGTTTTTGAGGAGCTGGAGTTGGGTGCACTTCCCACAGATGAAATCAGCAGGGACACTGACGGCGTCCCTCACCTCAAACATTCTGCAGGAGGAGCATTGTACTGCCTTCCCTGACATCACCTCTAGATTTAAAAAATAACAAGAAAAAGAAAAAGAAAGGAAGAGCTTACCTGATATTACCTCAAACCCTGCTCCCGCTCAAAAGGTAAGCAAATTTAAAGGCACTCACTCACCTTCACGACAGGCCCCTGCTCCCGCTTCCCAACCACCGTGGGGTGGGGGGGTTGGTTAGAGGAGGAGGTAGGGTGGGGGGGTTGGTTAGAGGAGGAGGTAGGGTGGGAAACACTCACGAAGTGTTTCGGGTTTAACTGTCACTTGCCAACAGCCTCTCCACAAACCACCTTCTACTTAGGCTGACCGCACTGCACGTATGCAAATTTCCCCAGAACAGCTGATCAGTAGCTCTGCTCTGCTGCCCTCTGCTGGATGATTGCCCTCACTCAAACTCCTCGGGTCCCCTTCGCAGATTCACCTTCTACTTAGGCTGACCGCACTGCACGTATGCAAATTTCCCCAGAACAGCTGATCAGTAGCTCTGCTCTGCTGCCCTCTGCTGGATGATTGCCCTCACTCAAACTCCTCGGGTCCCCTTCGCAGATTCACCTTCTACTTAGGCTGACCGCACTGCACGTATGCAAATTTCCCCAGAACAGCTGATCAGTAGCTCTGCTCTGCTGCCCTCTGCTGGATGCTGTTTAATTGGTCAATTGAATAAGTAGATAATAAGTCATGTACTTATTTACATTTGTGGAATGCTAATCTATTTCAAAGTTAATTTTCGATTGCACGATAATTTTGCAAAATTGCTTTTCCATTTGAGGAAAGCAGCTATTTCAACAGTTTAGGAAAATAAATGCACTTCATTAAATTACAATAGCTGACATGCAAATAATATTTCAGCGGTTCATCTCTTCAGTTTATATCTCTAATTATTTTAGCAGTAGTTAATATGTGGCAAATCTGACTTTCACATCCCCCTTAGCTGTACTAATTGATGAAAATGGATATGGCTGCCCAACAAACATAAAGTAGCTGCTTACACCTGCTGAAATTATGCTGAACAACATTTTACTTAATTTACAGAAGTGAAAGGGCAGGCCAGCTATAACACAGTCCCATTGTTCTCAGGCCTGCTTTGCCTTGTAGGGCTCAGGGCAGCCTAACTGTAAGCTTAAAAGACCATGATACTCATGTGATCATCTTGTAAATAGTTTTAAAACGACTGCAAGTGGTTTGGGAATTTGAAGCTAGGTGGGAATTCGAAGCTGGGTTGGGAGGAGGTGCTTTGTATCCCTGGTAAGTGACTGGTAAGTAGTTTTTCTTTTCATTTGTCTATTTATTTATTTATTTATTTTTACTTTTGTTTTTTGGAAGTGTAGTTGTATAAGTTAACCGAAGGTTTAAGACATGACAGGAGATCCCAGACCCGTGTCATGCTCCTCGTGTATGATGTGGGAGCTCAGGGACACCTCCACTGTCCCTGGCTCCTTCACGTGCAAGAAGTGTGTCCAGTTGCAGCTCCTGTTAGACCGTTTGATGGCTCTGGAGTTGCGGATGGACTCACTTTGGAGCATCCGCAATGTTGAGGACGTTGTGGATAGCATGTTTAGCAAGTTGGTCACACCACAGGTGAAAGTTACCGAGGGAGATAGAAAATGGGTGACCAAAAGACAAAGCAAAAGTAGGAAGGCAGTGCAGGTGTCACCTGCGGTCATCTCCCTGCAAAAGAGATATACCGCTTTGGATACTGTTGAAGGACATGGCTCACAAGGGGAAGGCAGCAGCAGCCAGGTTCATGGCACCGTGGCTGGCTCTGCTGCGCAGCAGGGCAGGAAGAAGAATGGCAGGGCTATAGTGATAGGGGACTCAATCGTAAGGGGAATAGACAGGCTGTTCTGCGGACGCAGTCGAGACTCCAGGATGGTATGTTGCCTCCCTGGTGCAACGGTCAAGGATGTCTCGGAGCGGCTGCAGGACATTCTGGGGGCGGAGGTGGGTGAACAGCCAGCTGTCGTGGTGCACATAAGCACCAACGATATAGGTAAAAAACGGGATGAGATCCTACAACTGAATTCAGGGAGTTAGGAGTTAAACTAAAAAGTAGAACCTCAAAGGTAGTAATCTCAGGATTGCTACCAGTGCCACGAGCTAGTCAGAGTAGAAATGTCAGGATAGATAGGATGAATGCGTGGCTCGAGAGATGGTGCAAGACGGAGGGATTCAAATTCCTGGGGCATTGGTACCAGGGGCGGGATTCTCCGACCCCCCCCAGGGGGTCGGAGAATTGCCCGGGGCCGGTGTCAATCCCGCCCCCGCCGTATCCCGAATTCTCTGCCCCCCGAGATTCGGCGGGGGCGGGAATCACGCCGCGCCGGTTGGCGGGCCCCCTGCGCCGGTCGGCGGGCCCCCCACGGCGATTCTCCGGCCCACGATGGGCCGAAGTCCCGCCGCTGACAGGCATCTCCCGCCGGCGTGGATTAAACCACCTACCTGACCGGCGGGATTGGCGGCGCGGGAGGGCTCTGGAGTCCTGGGGGGGCGCGGGCCGATCTGACCCAGGGGGGTGCCCCCACGGTGGCCTGGCTTTCACCATGGCGGAGGCGGAAGAGACCCCCTCCCCAGCGCATGCGCCGGTATGACGTCAGCACCCGCTGACGCTCCGGCGCATGCGCGGACTTACACCATCCGGCGAAGTCCTTTTGGCCCCGGCTGGCGTGGCACCAAAGGCATAGACTATTTTCTAAATGGGGAAATGCTTCGGAAAGCAGAAGCACAAAGAGTCCTTGTTCACAATTCTCTTAAGGTTAATGTGCAGGTTCAATCGGCAGTTAAGAAGGCAAATGCAATGTTAGCATTCATGTCAAGAGGGCTAGAATACAAGACCAGGGAGGTACTTCTGAGGCTGTATAAGGCTCTGGTCAGACCCCATTTGGAGTATTGTGAGCAGTTTTGGGCCCCATATCTAAGGAAGGATGTGCTGGCCTTGGAAAGGGTCCAGAGGAGTTTCGCAAGAATGGTCTCTGGAATGAAGAACTTGTCGTATGTGGAACGTTTGAGGACTCTGGGTCTGTACTTGTTGGAGTTTAGAAGGATGAGAGGGGATCTTATTGGAACGTACAAGATACTGTGAGGCCTGGATAGAGTGGACGTGGAAAGGATGTTTCCACTTGTAGGAAAAGATAGAACCAGAGGACACCATCTCAGATTAAAGGGACGATCCTTTAAAACCGAGATGAGGAGGAATTTTTTCAGCCAGAGGGTGGTGAATCTGTGGAACTCTTTGCCGCAGAAGGCTGTGGAGGCTAATTCACTGAGTGTCTTTAAGGCAGAGATAGATAGGTTCTTGATTAATAAGGGGATCGGGGTTATGGGGAGAAGGCAGGAGAATGGGGATGAGAAAAATATCAGCCTTGATTGAATGGCAGAGCAGACTCGATGGGCCAAGTGGGCTAATTCTGTTTCTATGTCCTATGGTCTTATGGTCTAAGTAATATCGGAGTAAAAAGAAGCATCAGCAAGTTAGTGGTAACCCAATATTTGATGTGAAAAAATTGATAAAGATAGGCTTGCATTTATACTGTACTTTTCATGACCACCAGATGCCCCAAGTCACTTCACAGCCAATGAAGTACCTTTGGAATACAGTCACCATGGTAACGTAGCAAGCGTGGCAGTCAATTTGCACACAGCAACCAACAAATAGCAAAGTAATAATGACCATATAGCCACCATCAGAGAAACCCACTTTGGTGGCACCAGAGGATCTCACTGGCAGAAAATCCCACCCCAGGATGGAGACTTGATCCTGGGGCCTTGTTGCTGTAAATGGCAAAATACTGGCAGCAATACAAATGTCAGTGCTGTGAGTAGGTAGATCTCTATTCCAACATGGGTGCAGAGTACAGTTTCATATTCATTGCTTGCAGAAGATATTGGTAAAAGTTCAGTTTATGGTATGTTCACAAATGTTGATACTAATTTAAAGAATTGATTTAAAACAGAAAATGCTGGGATCAGTCAACAGGTCATAAGACCATAAGACACAGGAGCAGAATTAGGCCATTCAGCCCATCAAGGTCAAGCAACATCTGTGGAGAGAGGAACAGAGTTAACATTTCAGGTCAATTACCATTTACCAGAATTGGGAACATTTAGAAATGTAATTTGTTCCGAAGAAAGATCACAGACCTGAAATGTTAACTTTGTTTTCTTCGGAACTTATGCTTCCAGATTTGCTGATTATTTCAAGTATTTTGTTGGAGTCAGAAACCTAATGGGTGTCAGCAATGAAATGGGGAGGGGTAGAAAAATAATGAAAGATCAGTGATAGGTTGGAAGACAGGAGAGATTAATTGATAATAGAGTTAGTGGTGCAAAGCCAAAGGGAGTTGTAATGGGAGAAGTAATGAAAGAAAAGATGTGTCTAGAGGGGGTGTGAATGACAATGATGAATGTCATCAGCAAAGGGAAACAAAATGGGGGCAGCAAACTATCTGAAATTGTTGAACTCAACTTTGCATCCTGAAGGCTGTAAAGTGCTTCATTGGAACACTGCAGGAGGTCGAGCACAGAGAAGTCAGCGTAAGAGCAAAGTACAGAATTGAAATGATAGACCTTCATAAGACCCAGATCACACTTGCAGACTGAACAGAGGTGTTCGGTCAAGTGGGAAAACATTTGATCTCCCTAACATCGAGCAAACCACAATGTGAGTTGTGCATACAGTATGCTGAAGTGAAAGAAGTGCAAGTAAATTTCTGTTTCACCTGGAAGCGTTATTGGGCCTTGGACAGTGAGAAGGGAGGCAGTAAAAAGACAGGTGTTGCATTAGTTGAGCTTGGATGGAAAAATACCAAGGCAGTGAGAGGATGTTGGGAGTGACTAAGGAGTGCAATAGGGTGTCATGGAGGGAGCATTCCCTCCGAAATACTGAAAGGGAAAGGGAGGAGACGATGTGTTTGTTGGTGGCATTGTGCTGGAGTTAGCAGAAATGGCAGAGGATGATCTCCTGAATATGAGGCTGGTGGGATGGAAAGTGAGGACACAGTGAGGCAAGAACTGATTATGTTTGTTTCTTCTCTGTTTTCTTTTCAGGAAATATTACTGTTGTTCCGATTCTGAAAACCATTGGCTTAGGTCTTGGAGTTTTAATCTGGGCTGCATTTAATCTACTGATGGGGTGGGCAAGTTCTAGGTAAGTCTGAATAGCTACTTGCACACTTCTGTTATCTGTTACCATCACTGCCCGCTTTGGTTTAGAGAATACAATTGCAGTGAAAATATTTTATTACGAGTGGGAGGATTTCTTCCAATGATGTAGGCCCCCTTCTCTGACACTTTTATCACTGTAGCTTTTAATAATGTTTCCAGTTTCAGTATCAGTATAAAAACTTACAGGAAGCACCTTACTGCAAATTACATTTCATACGTGGATAGAGTTGGTCTTTAGCTGAGGAAAACCTCAGTCATAATGGTAACATCTGAGATTGATTAGTGTGTGAAAATGATAGTCTAAGTGTTCTTCTGACATATTTTCAAGTTTTAGTGGTTAGCCCAGGTCTAAAATATCTTCAGTAACTAATTTGGAGAGACAATCTATTTAAAACTAAACCAAATGTGTAATCCCATGGGCTAGTGCAAGCTGGGGGGGCGGAATTCTCCGCTCCCCACGTGGCGTGGGAGAATCGTGGGAGGGCCTCCCGACATTTTTTACGCCCCCCTGGCGCCCCCAGCGATTCTCCTCCCCCGCTCGGAAAAATCGGCGCTCGCCGTTTTTCACGAGCGGCCGGCCCTTCACGCCTGTTTCACCACAGCAGCAACCACACTTGGTCGCTGCATTCATGATACGGGCGCCAGATGCCCGTTTGGGGCATCTAGGGGCCCGATTTGGACGGGAGCACCGCGACTGTGCTCGGGAGGGGACAGGCCCGCGTTCGGTGCCCACCGATCGTCGGGCCAGCGTCCAAAACGGACGCACTCTTTCCCCTCCGCCGCCTGGCAAGATCAAGCCGTCACGTCTTGCCGGCCGGCGGAGGAGAAAGACGGCACCCCGCATGCGCGGGTTCGTGCCGTCTGCGCGCTGATGTCATCCACGCATGAGCAGGTTGGAACCGGCAACCCGCGCATACGTGGATGACATCTGAAAAGCGGCGTTTCCGCGTCATTTCCGGGCCCCGAGGCCGTCGTGAAGCTCGGCCGATTTCACAACGGCCATCCCGATTTTTATCGGGAGCGGAGAATACCACCCGGGAAGTTTGGGAACCCTCCGACCATTGGTCATTGAGTCAGGTTTAATTATTGAATAAAATACATTACTGCGGATGCTGAAATCTGAAACAAAAACAGAAAATACTGGGCAATCGCAACAGGTCTGACAGCATCTGTGGGGAGAGAAAGGAGAACTGTTGTGGGGGAGGGGGGTGGAGCAGTGGAGCTGGATAGAGGGCCAACGTTAGGTAGAGATGGACAAAGAGACAAAAGGAATGTAAATGTGATGAGTAAGGCTAAGAGGGTGCTGATAGAGGCACATATAGAGATCAGAATGTGTTAATGGAAGAACAAAGGTGAGCAGCGTGTCAAAGGGCAACTCGGGACAGGAAACAGATGGCCCAAGTGGGGTGGGGGGAGGGGGGACAGTGGTGAGGGAAAAACAGATCAATGGAAGAAATGAAGATGAATTGATAGAAAAAAAAATGGGGTGAAGGTGGTGGAGAGAGTTCACAGTCTGAAGTTGTTGAACTCAATATTACGTCCGGAAGGCTGTAGCATGCCTAATCAGAAGATGAGGTGCTGTTCCTCCAGTTTGAGCAGGGCTTCACTGGAACATTGCAGCAGGCCAAGGGCAGACATGTGGATGTGAGTCCAAAGACAGAGAGTTGCAACAGGAAGGTCTGGGTCCTGCTTGCGGATGGACCAGAGATATTCTGTAAAGCGGTCACCCAGTCTGCATTTGGTCTCTCCAATGTTGAGTAGATGCATTGGGAGCAGCAAACGTAACAGATCAGATTGAAGGAGGCGCACGTGAAGCACTGCCTCACTTGAAAAGAGTGGTTAGACCCTGGGATGGTGAGCAGGGAGGAGGTAAAGGGGCAGGTGTTACATCTTCTGCGATTGCCTGGGAAGGTGCCATGGGAAAGGGATGAGGTGTTGGGGGTGATGAAGGAAGAAGTGGAGCAGGATATCCCGGAGAGAACGGTCCCAACGTGAATGCGGAGGCTGATAGGGTGAAAAATGTGGACAAGAGGGACCCTACACGCATTCTGGTAGGGGTGGGGGGAGGGGTGAGAGCAGAGTACAAGGAGATGGGTCGGACATGGTTGAGAGCCCTGTCGATCACAGTGGGTGGGAAACCATGATTATGGAAGAATGAAGACATGTCAGCGGCACCGTTGGAAAGTTGCTTCATTGGAACAGATGTGACGGAAGTGAAGGAACTGGGAGAATGGGATGAAGTTCTTACAGGATGTGGGGTGTGAAGCGCGGCAGTCAAGGTAGCTGGGGGAGTCCGTGGGTTTGTAATGGATGCTAGAGGACAGTCTATCCCCAGAAATTGAAATTGAAAGCTCAAAGAAGGGAAGGGAAGTGTTGGAGATGGACCATGTGAAGGTGATAGAGGGTGGAAATTGGAAGCAATATTAATACATATTTCCAGGTCTAGACGGAAACATGAAGCAGCACCGAAACAATCGTTGATGTACCGATAAAAGAATTGTGGGATGTGGTGGGAGTAGAACCGGAACAAGGAATGTTCCACATACCCCATTAAGAGGCAGGCAAAACTGGGACCCGTGCGGGTTTGCATAGCCACATTAATTATTATTAATTATTTAATACGTCTACGTAATCTTCAACAAAATGAGAAGGTTTGGCAAGGATAACCATAGAAGACTTTGACAGATTAGCAGAAATGTAACATGATGAATGGAGCATAAATTCAATGAAAAGGCACTTTCTATCATGACACAACAGGCCTAAAGATGTAATATAGATTATTCCTTGAAACTGTACGTTCGGAAAGATGATACCATAGAATTCGGGTTTCATAAATAGCAGCATAGAGTAAAAGATTAAAAATGTAATTGTTTACGGCATTGGTTGGTCATATTTAGTGCTGTGTGCAATTTGAATTCATTGCTGTCGAACACATAGGCCAGGATTTTCCGCTCTGGCGACTGAGGACAGAATTCTCCCATTTTGGGACTAAATGAAGTGGCTGGCTGCTCCAGCGGACCACCTGTTCCACCTACCAAATTAGCAGGATCCCACGTCAGATTCTCCGCTTGGAAGTTCATTAATTAAACACAAGTGAGTTCCTCTCTGACTCTCCTGGCGGGTGGGCAGCTGATTCCCCTGCCCACCATCAGCTGATGGATTTGAAGGTCCCGGTGTTGCATTTAAACACCATTCTGGCACATCTATATCACTCTCTTCGGCCCACCTGTCTTCACCAGACTGCACAGTACGTCAGCAATTTAGAGGGAAAAGGCTAGCAGCCTCAAGAGGAATTCTGTTCCTCGATTAAACCACCCTCCCCCTGAGCCCATCAGCTGCAAAGTGCCCATGCTCCATCGGACCTCTACCCAGTGCATCTGGAGACTTAATCCATCCCCTTCCAGTGAACGATGTGGTATTCCTTTGACCTCTTTGTTTGTGAACTTTTCATGCAGCTTTGTTGGGGTCCAGATTCCCTCTCCTCAGTCATTCTGCTGCCTTCCATTCTTCATCTTCTTCATCCACGTCCTTGTTCCTCTGCCTGTAATCATGAGCCCTTGGCCCACCCCCACCCTGTACAGCCCTCCTTCCACATTGCCTTTCTTGACTCGTGCGCCATCCCAGTCGAAGTTCTGGACCTTTGTTACTATGGCATCATGAGTCCCACAGCTCAGTCCTGTCCAGCTAAACACTGCTGGGTGGCACTAGGAGCAAGGAGACCCCTGCACTCCCCAACCCCAGGTGCTGCACTGATCTGTCTCAGTGATACAGGAGGGTCCTTGGATTCAGCAGCATGGTGCTGTCCGTGTCGGCATGGAGGTGGAGGCAGGAACTGGTCTGCCCTGGCGGAATGGTGAACAGCGCATCAGGAGGAGCATCGCGCAGCATTATGGCAGAAGGTTGTTGCACTCACCCCAAAGTTTCTGGTGAACTGAGGACTGCCATGCGCAGTGCACTCATTAACAATTAGATTTAACGCCAAGGCAGGCACGATGCAAGATTGAAAGACCTGACGGGGTGCTGTGGTAGCTGTTTTAATGAGCATTCATGAGATGCAAATGACGTATACACCACCAGCCAACGGGAAGAGTGACCCGCCATTGGGAGAATTGCAACGTGATTTTATGTTGTCGGGTTTCTAGCTTTTTGGCTCCCACCTGATTCATCGTGCTTGCACCACCACCAAACCCGCCATGGACTGGTTAGGAGACTTCTGCCCAAGTGCAGTGGTGGGCATGAAAAGCGGCCCATTTCCAGCCAGCCAAAATGGCGGACTTTTGTGCCAGATCATCCGATTTTCAGGTTATTAAATATGCATGAGCAGGAAGCATGCTGGATCTCATAGTCGGATGGTCTGTGATTCGTCCACCCCACCGTGACCTCATCGGATCATCTACTCGGATGCTATATTTGAACTGCACTCGCACACATCCTTCACTGTGTGCAGAGTGATCGAAGAGATTTATGTTCTTCAAAGGCAAGAGACCAGAGTTCCCCCAAGATCAGAAACAATGTGATGACGTGACTTCTGGATGCAGTGGGGGAACACCAAGATGTCCTTTACCCCAGTGATGGGAGAAGTAGGTCCAACTTCTCTTTCTCTCTTTCACTCACGCGCAGGGGCTGGTTTAGCACAGGGCTAAATCGCTGGCTTTGAAAGCAGACCAAGGCAGGCCAGCAGCACGGTTCAATCCCTGTCCCGGCCTCCCCGAACAGGCGCCAGAATGTGGCGACTAGGGGCATTTCACAGTAACTTCATTTGAAGCCTACTTGTGACAATAAGCGATTTTCATTCATTTCAACAACCTCACCACTCCGGCTTGGGAGGAGGTGACCAGCACCAAGTCAGCACAGAAGCAGTCCACCAATAAGTGCAGAAAAATAATGAATAATCTCATTTCCACCACCAGGGTAGGTCACTCTTTTTCGCACTCTCAACTTTAACTCTCACTAGGCCATAAGGCATTCACAGGGTTACATTCCATAGGGTTGTCACACACCCACAGCACAAGAGATGTCACCACTGATTCACTTTCACACACTTTGACATCTTCATCTCTTCTCATATCCTGTGCCATGATGTGACCCCACCAACAAGCCTGGACTTGCAGAGGCCTACCGACTGAACTGGCTTGGGACAATTCACACCTCTTTAACCCGGAGTTACCTCTCTCTCTGCATCTTTGATGATTTGATTGCCTGCAGGTGCTCGCATTCCGGGGCATCTCTGACTGTGTCTATATAAACATTTCTGGAACAAGCCTTTCCATTCACCTGAAGAAGGAGCCGTGCTCCGAAAGCTCGTGTTTGAAACAAACCTGTTGGACTTTAACCTGGTGTTGTAAGACTTCTTACTGTGCTCATATCCTGTGCAGCTCACTTCCCCAGCCATTACACAGGTTCATTCAGCACCCACAGAAGGCAAGCATCTTTATTATCTGCCTTGGCATCCATCCTGCTCACAGTCTGATCATCTGTATTAATGCAGAACAAGATGGCCCACAACAAAAGGCAGAGACCCCAGAGTGGAGAGGGGTTGCCTGAACTCTGGCCCTTCAATCAGTTTGAATAGCGTAAGGCAAAGCTGGCCGGCAAGGACTGGGATAATGCCTGCGCTGACGGTGAGACCAGCAACTCCCAAGCAAGTGAGGACCCATCACTCGTGCGTCATTCACCCAACAAACTTGTGAGTGTTTGAAATGTTAATGACTATGCAGCAAAACACTAATTATCCCTTCTCTCTTTGGCAGGCACCAGCAGGAAACAGAAGAGGCCCACTGAAAGCCAGCCCCTCAGCCGCAGCCCCCTAACCACTTCAGATGAGGATCCTCAGGAGCTACTAGATGTGGAGCCATCACTGCATTCACCCGCAATCACCCCAGCACAAAGAGAAATACCTCGGTGGAACCTAGTTGCGGAGCAGGCTCAGGGTCACCATCTGTTGAGCACAGCACAGATTCTGGTTCACAGCAATCCGAGGCAGGGACATTCAAAGTCTCAATCACTGAGGACTGCTAGAGGCCAGAATTCTACTGTGTTTGAGTCTGTGGGCTCAGTCTGAACACAGATGTTGGAGCTGCAACGACAGAGACATTAATATCAGGCAGGGTTGTCAAATATGGTCAACAGACTGCAACCAAAAATGGGGGAATCTGTCTGTGTTCAGTCTGAGGTCATTGCACCGACATGCCAGCGCTCTAAGGTCATCATTGGTAGGATGGCGACTGCCATGGAGATCTTTGTCCAGGTCAAAAGGCCTGCAGTATGCCAGGAGTTGCAAGCCATTGCTATAGGCACAGATATGATCTACTGGTGGCTAAGTGAGAGGAGGATAGGTCATCTCGACCTCACTCAGGTGCACCTTCTCCTCAGTGAGTCAGCCAGGGGCCCTCGGGCGCCCACAGGGAGGCGGACTAGCAGTTGGACACCTTGGGGCCATGAACCCAAGTGACTCCGAGAGTGTCTAGCTAATCAGAATCCCTTCTGCCTGCGACCACAACAACTGCAGCTCCACAGGCTGAGGAGAGTGCACCTGCCCCACAGCAGGAGACTCAAACAGGCTGGAGCCTTCTAGCCCTGAGTCCTCCAGAGGGCACCCGCCAAGGTCATTACAGACAACACGTAACAGTCAGCAGGTTGCCTCCACCTCTGCTATGGATATCAGGGGTGCACCAAGACGAGGGTTTAAAAAAAAAAGGAAATGCCAAGGTTGTGTGGGTGTTCACAATCTGTACGGAGTTTGCACTATTGTAAATAGATCTCCACTCATTCCACTTATTATTTTGTGTATTCCTCTTTCATCTGATGCTACATTTTGTGGTCATTCCAGTGTCACAAATTTCACCCCCCTAACTATCCAACCCCTGCACCCCCTCCTCGCAGATGTCCCATTCTGTACCTCAGCACTATGGTGTGTAGAACCATCTCATAACAGTCTCTGTCTGTTCTGTACTCAGTACCGACATGAGTGAAGTTACACCCACAAATAACTTTGTGGTTGGCCAAGGCAACACGCAGATCTGCAGCAAAGGATCATCTGATGTTGAGTCATGAGTGTAGAACATGGAGGCTGCTTGATTTATTGCTTCTGTTTTGTAGAATGTTCAATTTATGTCAAACACATGGAAAATCTTTCATTGTCCTGCATTTACTTTCTGTCAGCCTTGAGTGTGTTTTACCAATGAGCCCAAATTCTGAGCTCTTATGCCCTGCTGCATGTCTGTAGCATTATCTCCTATCCACGTGTGCATCTGCATATCACCCCAAATATAATGCCCACCCTCCCACCTCCATGTTTTTGAACTTTTGACCTCGCTGACACATGTTGGTCCTTGCATTTCCTGCTAGAAATCTGCGATCTAGCAGTTGTGTGCAGATGCCTCAGGTGGATGACATGGACATGGGCTCTTGCTTGAAAGTTGCACTGGGAGTAATGCTTAGATGACTACCTTTGACATCCTGCTTTTTAATTTATTTCCCAGCTTCCTATATTCTGCTTGCAGGACTTTATCCCTCTTTTTACCTACATTGTTGTTACGGATATGGACCAGGGTCTCTGGCTGTTTCCCTTCCCCCTTCAGAATTTCCTTCAGCCACTCAGTGACATCCTTGACCCTGACACCAGGGTTATTCTGGTGTCAACATCCCCAATAATCTTTGGTCCCATTATTATAGTCGTAGATATCCCTGGCCTACTTCCTGAACCTTTTGCTGTTGATGTATCGATGCCCACATAGACCTGACTCCTCCCTACCTTGAACCTATTACACTGTGACCTACAGAGACCACCCCCTCCCCCCACCAATGAGACCATTGAATGCCCGCCCCACATTACCTCTTTCCCATCTGCATCTCACCCACAAGAAATAAGAGCTGGAGTCAGCCATTTACCCCTTAGAGCCTGTCCCACCATTCAGTTATGGGTGATCTTCTACCACATCTAGCCACCGTCCCACATTATGAAATGAAATGAAATGAAAATCGCTTATTGTCACAAGTAGGCTTCAAATTAAGTTACTGTGAAAAGCCCCTAGTCGCCACATTCCGGCACCTGTTCGGGGAGGCTGTTACGGGAATCGAACCGTGCTGCTGGCCTGCTTGGTCTGCTTTCAAAGCCAGCGATTTAGCCCTGTGCTAAACAACCCCATAGCTGTGTCCCTTCATTCTCTAAGTATCCAAAATTGTATCAATCTCCATCTTGAATATACTCTACAACTGTACATCCACAGTTCTCCTGAGATAGAAAATTCCAAAGATTCACTGCACGTTGAGTGAAATTTCTCCTCGTTCATTCCTAAATGGCTGGCCCCTTATTCTGAAACTGTGATCTGTGTTCTAGATTCACCAGCCAGGGGAAACATTTTCTCAGCATCTATCCTTTCAAACCTTTTCAGGATGTTATATGTTGATGTTAGATTGCCTCATTTATCCCGGGGTCTACTCAGTCGCGCCTCATAGGACGAATCACTCATCCCAATCTAGTGAACCTTTGTTACACTCGTTCTAGGGAAAGTATGTCCTTTCTTGGATAAGGTAACCAGGCCTGCACAAAGTACTTCTGCTGTCGCCTCACCAACATCTGTCTAAATGGGGTAAGACTTCTTTACTCTTGTACTCCAATGCCTTTTGCAACAAAAGCTAATGAGCAATTTGCCTTTCTAGTTGCTTACTGTGCCTGCATGTTAACTTCCTATGATTCCTCTACAAGGGCACCCGAGTTCTTGTGGAGACAAACATTTCCCTGTGTCTCACCATTCAATATATATTATGCTTCTGTGTTTTTTCTACCAAAGTAGATAACTTTTAAATTACTGGAGAGAATTCTTCGAGACAGGATCTACTCCTATTTGGAAGCAAGGGGTTGTATTAGCGAGAGGCAGCACGGTTTTGTAAAGGGGAGGTCGTGTCTCACTAACTTGATATAGTTTTACGAGGAGGTCACAAAGATGATTGATGCAGGTAGGGCAGTGGATGTTGTCTGTATGGACTTCAGTAAGGCCTTTGACAAGGTCCCCCATGGCAGACTGGTACAAAAGGTGAAGTCACACGGGATCAGGGGTGAGCTGGCAAGATGGATACAGAACTGGCTAGGTCATAGAAGGCAGAGAGTAGCAATGGAAGGGTGCTTTTCTGATTGGAGGTCTGTGACTAGTGGTGTTCTGCAGGGATCAGTGCTGGGACCTTTGCTGTTCGTAGTATATAGAAATGGTTTGGAGGAAAATGTAACTGGTCTGATTAGTAAGTTTGCAGACAACACAAAGGTTGGTGGAATTGCGGAAGTGATGAGGACTGTCAGAGGGTACAGCAGGATTTAGGTTGTTTGGAGACTTGGGCATGTTGCAGCTGTATAGAACCTTAGTTAGGCCACACTTGGAGTATTGGGCGGGATTCTCCCAACGGAAGTCTAAGTGCCGACGCCGGAGTAAAAACCGGAATGTTTAACTCCGGCATCGGCGCCCATTGCTAGACCCCATTCTGGGGCCTCAGTGGGGCTGGTAGGGGTGAGGCATGATTTGTGGGGGCGGGGCCTCGATGTGGCGCCTTGGGTTCCGCGCATGTGCAGTTGGGCAGGTGCTAACTAGCGCATGCGCAGTGGCTGTCCTCCCCAGGCCACCCCGCACAGAAATGGCGCAGGGATATAACATTGCCGGCGGAGGAATGGAGGCCCGCCGACAGACAGGCCGCCACGCCGATTGGTGGGCCCTGATCACGGGCCAGACACCATCAGAGTCAGCCCCCCCGACTGTTCCTCCCGCAGAAATGCCGCCGGCAGCGACCAGGGGTGAACAGTGCCGGCAGGACTCTGTCAGGTCGGAGCGGCCGCTCGGCCCATTCGGGCCGGAGAATCAGCGGCCCCGCCGTTTAGCGGCCGGCGCCGCACCGAACGTGCCGCTGCAAATGGCAACGATTCTCCGCACCTCGGAGAATTACGCACCGGCATAGGGGCGTCATGGTTGCTCCGATACTTCGGCCCAGCGCGGGGCTCGGAGAATCGGCCCCATAGTGTTCAATTCTGGTCGCCACACTACCAGAAGGATGTGGAGGCTTTAGAGAGGGTGCAGAAGAGATTTACCGGGATGTGGCCTGGTACTGAGGGCATTAGCTATGAGGAGAGGTTGAATAAACTTGGTTTGTTCTCACTGGAACGAAGAAGGTTGAGGGGCGACCTGATAGAGGTCTCCAAACTTGTAAGGGGCATATACAGAGTGGATAGTCAGAGACTTTTTCCCAGGGTAGAGGGGTCAGTTACTACGGGGCATAGGTTTAAGGTTCGAGGGGCAAGGTTTAGAAGCGATGTGTGAGGCAAGTTTTTTACACAGAGGGTTGTGGGTGCCTGAAATTCGCTGCCAGAGGAGGTGGTGGAAGCAGGGACGATAGTGACATTTAAGAGGCATCTTGACAAATACATGAATAGAATGGGAATAGCGGGATACGGACCCAGGAAGTGTAGAAGATTTTAGTTTAGACGGGCAGGCGTGGAGTGCCGTAGGGCCTGTTCTTGTGCTGTATTTTTCTTTGTTCTTTGTTCACACTTTACCCTCTTGTATTCCACCTGCCATATTCTTGCCTACTCACCCAACCCATCTGTATTTTCTGTGGTCTCTTGTGTTCTCCTGGGCACTTACTTTGATACATAACCTTGCAATGTCAGAACACTTTGATATAATACATACAGTCCCTTTATCTAAATCATTCACGTTGATTGCAAATAGCTGAACCCAAATACTGATCCTTACGGTGCCCGGTAGTCAAAGTCTGCCAATCCTGTTTGTCCTGGTTATTCCTACTATATCTGTCCAATAGCCAATCCTTAATCCATGCTAATACATTACCCTCAATCCCATGAATCCTAATTTTGTGTAATAACCTCTTATGTGGTACATACAACTACAGTTAGCAGGCCTATAAACAACTTCCACCAATGTTTTCTGCCCCTTGCTGTTTCTTTGTTTCATCCAAATTGATTATACTTCTTGGGTTTCTGAGCCGAGATCCTGGGCGGAATTCTCCGCAAGGCCCGGCGCCGTCGTGAAACCTGGAGAGGTTCACGACTGCGGCCTCCCGGCCCCCTACCCGGGGGGATAGGTGGGCCGTACCGGGAAACTCGGTGGCCGGGCCTTGTCCCTGGCTTCAAGACGTGGCGGCTTGATCTTGCGGGGCGGCGGAGGGGAAAGAGCGCGTCCATTTGAGACACCGGCCCGACGATCGGTGGGCACCGATCGCGGGCCAGTCCCCTTCTGAGCACAGTCGTGGTGCTCGATCCCCGATCCGCCCCCCCTAGGCCCCACACTTAACTGGCGCGCCATGTTCATGACGGCAGCGACCAGGTGTGGTTGCCGCCGTCGTGAACAGGTCGGGAACGGCAGGCCGATCGGCCCATCCGGGTCGGAGAATCGCGGGCCGTCGTGAAAAACGGCAGCCCGCGTTTCTCCGAGCGGCGTGTCGGAAAACCGGACACGCCATTTTGTGGGGGGGTGGGAGAATAGCGGGAGGTGCGGGAGCGGACCTCCCGCTATTCTCCCACCCATCGTGGTTGCGGAGAATCGCGGTCCCTTTCTCTCTACTTTCTTTATCTTATCCTTTATTATCAGGATTGCTCTTCCTCTTTTTTCATTTCGTCTATCTCTTCTAAAGGTCAAGTATTATTTGCTTTGTGTGTTCGGTTGTCGGGCCTTTTGTTTTAACTTTTTCTCATTTTTCCTGACATCACCTCAGCTATGAATGTCATTTTGAATTTATTCTTTCCTGAATCCTCCCATTCTCCCACCCTCCTCCATTTAGGCCATAAAGAATAAACTGTGTATATTCACCACAATTGATATCAGAGAAAAATGAGGAGATTGTAAGAGAGTTTAAACAATTAATTAGGCTTTTAATAGTGTTTCCCTAAATCCAGGCTAGGAAACCATTAATGAGGGTTCATCAATTTGAAATGCCACTTGAGAGTGAGGAGAGAAGTGAGAAGAAACGGGCGGGGTTCTCGGGTCGGAGAATCGCTGGGGGGGGTCGGTGTGAATCCCGCCCCCGCCGTCCTCTGAATTCTCCGGCCCCAAAAAATCGCCCCAGCGTGAATCGCGCCGCCAGCCTCGGAGAATGGTGGGGACCGGCGCAACTTTAATGGGCCCCGGGGCCGCCCGAATTCTCTGGGCCGCGATGGGCCGAAGTCCCGCCTGTTTAATGAGGGTCCCGCCGGCGTAAATCAAGGTTGGCCCCTACCGGCGAGACCCAATTCCATGGGCGGCCTCCGGGGTTCTCGGGCGGGTGGGGGGGGGGGGGGGGATCTGGCCCCGGGAGGTGCCCTACAGTGGCCTGGCCCGCGATCGGGGTCCATTGATCTGGGGGCACTCTATTCCTCCGCATCGGCCACTGTGGTCCTCCGCGATGGCTGATGCGAAGACGAACCCTCCCGCGCATGTGCCAACTCGCGCCGGCCGGCGGAGGCCCTTCGGCGCCGGTCGGCAGGGCGCAAACCACTCCGGGGCGGGCCTAGCCACTGAAGGTGCGGACAATTCGTCACCAGAACCCCCCGCCCCGCCGGGTAGGGGAGAATCCTGCCCATTTCTTTATTTATTGAATTTACTTTGAATATGCAATGCTTCACATCAGATAACAGTAAAGGCAGAGATCGCTTCACCCTTTTAAGGAAACTTTAGTGAAATATTTGAAGCAGAGGAAAATCATGAGCACAAATGGGCGATGAACTTGGTTTTCATTGTTGTAAATCTGATGGGTGAAATGTCCACTTTGAGGTTTGAAACCTATGGTCCCCATTTTCATTTGCCCAATTGGCCTGATTTCGCAGTTTTGAACCTCTCAGCCTTTTCCCCCTGCCCCCACTGCCAACCTCGCTTTAACCAAGCTTCCCTAAAACTCCTGATTTGAGGTTGGAAACTATTCAGTTTCAAAAGAGAATTACAAATGCAGTGTGGTTACACACATGACTTCAGACCACACAACCTGCTAAAATTGTTTTCTCGTTAGAAAAAAACTAAAATTGATCAAACATGGGCTTCAGTGGAATTATGAATCAGAACACTCAATTCATCCTGGCAAGTTTAACTCAAATAATGCTCACACTGATTAGATGAAAACCCTCAGACTGGTTTTGTTGATTATAAGTCCTGCATATATCTGTAAAGCGAATTGGGTAATTTGTGTCTACCTTCCTGTGGGCATTAATTTGCAGTACAAAATTGACTATTACTTTTCACTGAATTGGCAATCTCATTCAGGCCACAATGCTTGGAATAGGAAATGAAAATGTCACACTAGTCATGTAACCTTGTGTAAGTTGAGCTCAGTGCCCAGGAAGCTTTGCTCTACATTTCCCTTGCACTGCCATCCTTCACTGTGATAGTGAGTAAAATAGAAGTCTGTAAAGATAATAAATTTTGGCAACGTGATGGAGCAGCAGACATTGAATTTCTCCATGTGTTATAGATGTCGAGTCACACAAAACGTACTTGATGCTTCCAGCTGGCAAGTTCTGTTTTCAGGTTAAGTGTCATGGGACAGTGTCTGCTTCAGGCATGTAAATGTGGTTCAATAAATAATAAACTACTCTGAGAAGTTGCCAGTTGTTAATTTTCAGAACACTTGCCAGACAATTTCCTTGTTCGATGGTAATAAGAGATAGTAGCCAGCTTTTATTTCGGTAAATTCTGGCCTCCTGAATTAGTCTCTGATGCACTCGACAGCCTGTGTTTTTACTGTGAAGTCTGTAAATAGAAACCTTCATGCATTAAAGCCAACCAGAGTAAAATGGAACAAATTTGTTTCTACCACTGTCAGCTGTAGATTAAAGCGGAATTCCTTCAGGCATGGAGTGTCAATGTAGTGAACTACATGATCTTTCCATCAGTTAACGTTGGACAGTAAAACTGGGATTAGTTATCATTCCAGTATATTTCTAGCAAAGGTATTAGAGGAAGCAATTATCTTCACTTAATATTCATAAAATAAAAATTGGACTGACTTTTCAAGGCATGCGACTGTGAGTTTTATAATTGTATCCAGAGACACAAGCAGCGGGGCAGAAAAAAAGCCTTTATTCAGTCGCACATGATGGCAGTTTTCTGCTGTGGGTATTAATGTAGCAGTTGAAATATTGCTTGTATGGAGGATTGAATAATAACTAATGGACATGTGAAGTCCCTCCAGCCTGTTCCGCGATTCGATAAGATCACAGTTGATCTGACCTGTCCACATTCCCGCCTTTTCCCATACCCTTTCACCCCATTACTTATCAAGAATCTATCTACCTCTGCCTTGAAAAAAGTCAAAGACTTCCTCGAAAGGCGGTGGAAGCATAGAATTCGAAAGACCCATGACGCTCTGTGAGAAAAAAACTCACCTAATTTCTCTCTTAAATAGGCGACGCCTTATTTTTAAACAGGGACCGCTGTTTCTCCCACAAAAGGAAACCTCCATCCCACACCCGTTCTGTCAAGACCCCTCAGGATCTATGTGTTCCAATCAAATTGCCTTTTAACTCCTCTAAATTCAAGCAGATATAAGCCTAACCTGTCCAACCTTTCCTCATAACATAACTCACCCATTCCAGGTTAGTCTAGTAAGCCTTCTCTGAACTGCGGCCAACACATTTATATTCCTCCTTAAATAAGGAAACCAATAAGTGCATTGTAACCCAGTATAACTGAAGCATAACCTCCTTTTTATATTCAAATCCTCTTGTAATAAACAATATCATTCTATTTGCCTTCTTAATTATTTACTGATCTCGTATTCTAACCCTTTGTGATTCATGTACTGCGACACCCAGATTCCTCTGCATTTCAGAGCTCTGCAACGTCTCATTAGATCATAGAATTAACAGTGCAGAAGGAGGCCATTCAGCCAATTGAGTCTGCACCGGCTCTTGGAAAGAGCACCCCACTTAAGCCCACATCTCCACCTTATCCCCGGAACCCAGTACCCCACTTAACTTAAGGGCAATTTAGCATGGCCAATCCACCCAACCCGCACATCTTTGGATGTGGAAGGAATCCGGAGCACCCGGAGGACACCCATGCATACACTGGGAGAACGTGCAGACTCCGCACAGACAGTGACCCAAGCCGGGAATCGAACCTGAGACCCTTATGGTGCTTTTTTATTCTTCCTGTCAAAATGGATAATTTTATATTTTCCCACATTTGCCAGGTCTTTGCCCATTCATTTAACCTATCTATATCCCTTTGTAGCCTTGTCATGCCTCCTTCACAACTTCCTTTTCGACCTATCTTTGTTACATCAGCAAATGTAGCAACCATATCTTCAGTCCCTTCATCCAAGTTATTTATATCAATTGTAAAAAAAAAATAGTTTTTTTAAAGCTTTTTATCTTGCACTCATCAAGACATTTGCAAGAATACAATGTAAGGGAAATCAACAAATTTATACTGTTGGAGAAGAGAGTGCTGATTGCTTGGCAAGTGGACTCTGATTGGTAGAGGCATTACCATGGAGAATGCCCCAGTTGATAGTGAATGACAGTTAACTGCCAAGTGTTGTTTGAAATTTAAACCAAGCAGCTCGACTCTGATTAGTCAAGCTGATTGTTCTGAGGAATGAACCAGTGAATGGCTGTCACCTATTTTGTTTAGCTGAAACATGCGTAATGTGTGTACATGTTCTTTCTGCCTGCAAATAACAGGGCCCTGTAGCTTCCAATACATGCAAATGCAACATGCTGTGAGCTCGAATGACAATCTTAAATTGTTTGTGAATGTAATTCTTAGCATACTGCGAATTATTTAGCAAATGTGATACAATCACGGAATAACATGTAATGTTGGACACAGTGTTTTGAGTTTTGCAAAAATGGGATGGTTCGGTACAGTCTGTACCTTGCTCGTTGCAACCGGCGAAGGGACATGCTGTTTTTTTATGGTCCGCCAGCCTTTGGGATGTACGGTCTGTATAACTAGCATCACACTGGCACTGAAATTCATATCCCACATTACTCATTTGTATGATGGGCAGAACGTCTTTTTGGCTTGTCGGCAGCATCCTCATAGCGGTGAATACCGCTCCTGTTCCTACTGCATTGCAGCAGCGTGGAACAGCTAGCCTCACCTGTTTCTCCAATCTTTGAGATACCTTGCCCTTCCAGGGTTATCTGAGGTAGACTGAGCAATTTTCAGGGCTGAAAGTGATGACCTTAGGCCCCTTCATGAATTTGTGCGATATACAGCGCAAAATGATCTGATCAGGGTAGCCATAATCCCACAGGATGCCTTTGATGTGCCCTATTTTAGCATCAAGCTTGCATTCTGAACAAATGGCTTGGGCCCTAATTATAAGGTTGCCGATCAGGCCAATCTTAAAGTACGAAGAACTGTGAGAATCCCAATGCATATATTGACCAATGAAGATCGGCTTGCAGTAGACCGTGGTGGGGAACCCTCAGCAGATTTCTCACTCTAGTTTAGTGAGGACTGAAGGAGAGCAGGTATGTTGGTAAATCCTATACATACTCTATCAGTTTCTTAAAGTTAAGATAAACTTACCAAAGCAAAATCTAGCTGAGACAGCTTGTGGAAAGGGATGGGCAGTTGGCGTAGGAATGAGGTTTTTAAGAAAAAGTATTGCAGTCATTAAGCTGACGTATACTTTTGAAACTGTTGTGTGTTGAAAATTGAATGTAATCTTTGATTTACATTGCCCTGTAGTGCCACCAAGTGGGCATCGGTTGTAAGGTATAATTTAGTAAATATGATTACATCAGGCTGTTGTTTGACTGCTCTGTGGGCAAGCTCTTCCAAATTTGACACAATCCTCTTGAGTGTTAATAAGGTGAGGTATGGGTGT
This sequence comes from Scyliorhinus canicula, assembly GCF_902713615.1. Lineage (NCBI taxonomy): Eukaryota > Metazoa > Chordata > Chondrichthyes > Carcharhiniformes > Scyliorhinidae > Scyliorhinus > Scyliorhinus canicula. Next base: position 225,293,736 of record NC_052148.1, read on the forward strand.
GCTGTTGTTGTTTCTGGTGCTTAAGTCAATACCAGGTGGTTTGCAGGAAGATTTTTCTGTAAAGGAGAACTGTTGGGTGGATTCGCCACCACTTTGCTAGCGGAGTTCCCGATGCTACAGAGAATCGTGCATTGGGAAAAAAATGGAGCCAATCCTTTCCAATGCTCCTGTTCCCCTCCAGCAGGAGGATGCAAAGGGTTAATTTCAACACCCAATTCTTCACACCTCTGTGACGCTCAAGCCCTCTTGGCCAGGATTCACATGGTCGTGGAATGGTGAAAGTATGTTTAAACATGGCCCAGGTGCTCGTGGTGGGTCAATGGGTTAAGTATGTGACTTGGGTACCTCCGAAGTCCATCGCCGGGCCCCCCCCACAACACAAATCTTGTTCTCCAGATCCCCTATCAGAACCCCCCCCCATGAAATTACCCAGAGACAACCCCTCCCCCCATTAATCACCCCTTGAAGCTAAAGAACATTCCAGACAGCAGCATGAGAAATCACTGTTTTTTTCACTTACCTATTCCTTACACCTGCTGCCTCTGACAGGAGTGCTGAAAGCAGCAATTGTAACTTCATGGAAAGCCAAAACACATCACAAGGCTTTAAAACCCCTCAGATCCTTTGATCTGTGAGGGTTCTTTTCACTTTCAAAGAGAAATAGCTTTAAATAGGTTATAATTGACAGGATAATAGCTCCCAGACAACCAGGTGTCTAGATTGGTTATTTTAAGTTCCCTTGAATGCAATTCAAATACCCCTGTTGTGAACCTAACCACAATGTTTATAAACATCTACCTATGATTGACAGGTCATCACCACTTCAAAAGCAGTTAAGTACTTTCTGCTGAGAAAAAGAGGAAATTAAGGCACTTATCTCCTAGGTAAAAGCAAATTACTGTGGATGCTAGAATCTGAAACGAAAGAGAAAGTGCTGAAAAATCTCAGCAGGTCTGGCAGCATCTGTAGGGAGCGAAAAGAGCTAACGTTTCGAGTCTAATGACTCTTTGTCAAAGCTAACAGTCAGAGAATGTGGGGAATATTTATACTGTGGAGTGAGAATGAAAGGTGAGTAATAGCCACAGAAGCCCAGGGAAACAGGGTGCTAATAGCCACAGAATCCAAGGGAAAAGAGTGCTAATGGCAGACCCCAGAGAGAACAAAAGGTGTGAGAGGCCAAACAGCAAGTAAACTAATATCAGAGGGTGAATTGTAGTGGATGGAGATGTGGGGGGAGGGAGGGGAGAAGGGGCAAGCAAAGGGGAGAGGGGGTAAGGAAAGGTGGATAAGATTGGGGGGTTTAAATATATATTAAGAAAGACAAGAAAGAAAGAAATGGTAAGAGACAGTTAAAATGAAGTGGGATGAAAACAAATGGGTCGTTCCCGTTGCTTGCCATTTTAGCAAAAGACCCTGGGCTCAATTCTCCGGACCCCACGCCAGGTGGGAGAATCGCAGGAGGGCCGGGCGAATCACGCCACGCCACGTTTTTCCGCTCGGAGAATCGCTGCTTGCTGTTCCTCACGGCGACCGCCGATTCTAAAGCCCGGATGGGCCGAGCTGCCTGCCGAACCCGACCGGGTCACGCCGGCGCCAACCACGCGTGGTCGCTGCCGGCGTGAACAGCGCGCAACCGGTGAGTGTGGGGCCTGTGGGGGGCGGAGGGAGGATCGAGCACCACGGGCGTGCTCAGCAGATGTCTGACCCGCGATCGGTGCCCACCGATCGTCGGGCCGGCGTCTCTAAAAGATGCATTCTTTTCCCTCCGCCGCCCCGCAAGATCAAGCCGCCATGTCTTGCGGGGCGGCGGAGGGGAAGACGGCAACCGCGCATGCGCGGCTGACGTCACTTCGGCGCCACCGGCCGCGTCATTCCCGGCGCGCCGCTTTGACGCAAGCATCAAGGCCGGGCGCTTGGAATTCACGCGCCGCCACTCCTAGCCCCCTGGGGGGGGGGGGAGAATAGGGGGCGAGGAGCGACCTCCGACGCCGGAATTAAACACTCCGGGTTTCACTCCGGCGTCGGCACTTAGTCTCCCGTTGGGGGAATCGCGCCCCCTGCTCCCATGCCCACATGTCTGTCCTTGGCCTGCTGCAATGTTCCAGTGAAGGTCAACACAAACTGGAGGAACAACATCTCATCTTCCGGTAGGGCACGCTACAGCCTTCCGGTCTCAACATCGAATTCAACAACTTCAGATGATTAGCTCTACACCACCTTGACCCATTTGTTTTCATCCCATTTCATTTCAACTGTCTCTTACCATTTCTTTCTTTCTTGTCTTTCTGAATATATATTTAACCCGCCCCAATCTTATCCACCTTTCCTTACCCCTCTCCCCTTTGCTTCCCCCTTACCCTCCCCCCACATCTCCATCTGTCACAGTTCACCCTCTGATGTTAGTTTCTCTGCTGTTTTGCCTCTCACACCTTTTGTTCTCTCTGGGGACTGCCATTAGCACACTTTTTCCTTGGTTTCTGTGGCTATTAGCACCCCGTTTCCCTGGGCTTCTGTGGCTGGGACTCATCTTTCATTCTCACTCCACAGTATATATATATATATATTCCCCACATTCTTTGACTGTTAGCTTTGATAAAGAGTCATTGGACTCGAAATGTTAGCTCTTTTCTCTCCCTACAGATGCTGCCAGACCTGCTGAGGTTTTCCAGCATTTTCACTTTCGCACTTATCTCATATATATATATATAAAAACAGTGTTGTTAGCTAGCAAGAGCACAGACCAGGCGCGATTCTATTTCGTGGGAGAACGGAGAATCCTGCCCTGTATCTTTATAACAATTATGACTTAGTGGTAAAAATGAAAATTGTGTGAAGTATCCAAAATTCAAGTTGAAGTTTCGGAGTATTAAAGAGCTAACTTTTACAATGGATATTAAAACCATGCATGATTTTGATATGTATTTGAGGTGATTAATAAATCACCAAGAGCCCTTTCAGATTTGGATACTCAGTAACTTTGCTTTGTAAATTGTTTGGGTGAGTGAAATTCCTTTCTTATAAAGAAAATGGAGACTGAGCTCTTGTGATGTTACATTGATAACTACACAGTCAAATGGGGTAATGATTCATAAGAACTAGTGATATTTAACGTTTGATCCTGGTGCTTGGTAACCTGATCTCAGATGAATGCTGGTGGTGATAAGGAAGCCAACCATTGGCTTTGGTATCCCTGGGATTTGGGGTTAAAGGGGAAAGTAGGCATGTGTTCCAATTCTGATTTTCTATTCAGTGATCTCGGATATTTGCAGCCAATAAATGAAGATAGAGTTGAAATAACTGCTGATGCTTCTATATTAAGGCTAACGTACAAATAATAACTTTTTGGGCAAAATACTGGAAGGTTGCTGGTGCCTACAGCTTTGTATCTAAAGTATTGATGCTTTCTGTAGAGTTGGGGAGAATATCGGAAATAGGGCATTGAAAGCCTGCGGTATACATCATGATCTGTAACAAAGAAACATGCGTCAATGTGTTGTGGTCTCTGTGACCACAAAGAATTGTATCTGCTTAATCGGCCGTTTCCTCTTCTCACTCCAACTTATACTGAACATTCATGGCATCTCTTTGAATTGTGAGTGCCTCTTGTTTTCTTCAGTTATCCTGCTCCTTGGGTCATTTCTGGTTCTTTACCAAAAATATATCTGCTAAATCTATTCATTATTCTTTTCCAACCTGATAGATCTGTACTTGGTTAATATATCTTGTGTGTCGCCGCATTATATATCACTCAACAGAACATAAAACTGAGCTTCATGCGTGAAGTAAATTGTAGCTTTATTCAGTCAGTTTTAAAATGTCTCTTGATTGGGTCATTTTGCTTGCAAATACAGAGTTTTTAAAAGTTTGTTTTGTCCAAGCAAATACAGATGACTGAGTTGAATTCAATACAAATTACAGTTCTTGATGATTTCTTCAAATCAAAATACACAATACAGAGAAGTTGAAAATAGACAAAATGACGGCTTTCAGAGCAAAGCGCAGGAAATAGTTAAAGAAATGAAGTGAGATGATTCCGGAATGAATTATTCAAAACCGTCACCTAGCTTTAAGGTAATTGCTGTCATCAATGTTCTGTCCCCTTTCTATCTGTGATTGGGTCATAATAATTACAGTTCATTTAATTCAATTGAAATGTCAGTCCATAAAATTTAGATATGCTGTGACTGAGATATTTCGTTCCCACCAAACTTTATTCGTTGTCATGAAAACTGGCCTGGGAACACTGTCCAGATTTACATACTAATAAATGTGTCCTTGCTTCTGTCTGGAATTTTAATCTGATCATTCTCGTGCTGTTCAGCAGTTTTCACTGTCTGTTTGAACTGTGTGATCTTAATAAACCATTTTAATTCTGAACCATTTTAATAAATCATTTTGATTCTGAACTATTGCTTCCTTTAAACTTGTATATTAAAAGTTAGATTTCTATCACAACCCTCTTTCAATCTGATCGTATGGTTGCTAGCTGTCCTCATTTCTTTTTGTGGCCTGTGTTTCTCTTCTAATTCTCAATCCTAATGATCTTGGGAAACAATCACCTTCCACTGCGCCGTTCCGGTTCATCATCACAACAATCATCAACTTTTATCTTCTGTTTCTCGGATATTATAGTATGCCTGACCCCGTTGAGACCAACTGATGCTACCTCTGCCAAATGTAATGTCTTTGCTCGCCCTTAATTCAGGTGGCCAACCCTCCCGGATTGGGCTGAAGTTTTCAGGAATTGACGATTAATCTCCAGGACACTACACGATGTGCAACCCTGGAGAAAAATTGTTGGGGTGTTAAAAAAAGATTGTTTTTTTTTTGTTATTTTCTTTGAACGTTTCTCTTTACCAGATGTAAACATGGTGAAAATGGGCCAAAATGAATGTTTGGCTGACTGTCAAGTATCATCCACTGAGGGTGGCACAGTGGTTAGCATTGTTGCCTACAGCGCTGAGGATCCGGGTTCGAATCCCGGCCCTGGGTCACTGTCCGTGTGGAGTTTGCACATTCTTCCCGTGTCTGCGTGGGTTTCGCCCCCACAGCCCAAAAGATGTGCAGGATAGGTGGATTGGCCACACTAAATTGCCCCTTAATTGGAAAAAATAATTGGGTACTCTAAATTTATATTTTTTTAAAAAGTATCATCCACTGGGTCTCTTTGCTTTCCAATTAGCAGAGGAAGGCAGTGTGTCACAAGGATGGATGTGTTGGCTGACTAATGGCTGGAGGGAGGTCATGCGATGAAACCACAGATGGCAACCCTACTCTTACTCCCAGTAATTTTCCTTCTATTTGTAAATTTTCGCATGCTTTTCCTATCCTACTGGCTGTTATCCTTGCTTCAGTTCTTTCTTGGTTTCTAACATTCAAACGTGTAATAATAAATCATCAGACACCTCCTCAACCTCTGTTGTAAGCATTTGTTAATAAATACTTTTAGAGGAATCATATAGAGCTGTTGCCTCTGAGCCAGGAATGAAAGTTCTAAATTCAGTCTTAAATTTTACAGATTTTATTAGAAAAAATATACTTTTAGCCTTCACAGAGCCATGAGCTGTCTCCAGTAGGGTTACAGTTGCTGAGCTCAAGGTCTCATTGCTCTCCCAAACTTCCTTACGATAGTATTTTTCACGAAGCTCAGCTGGTAGGTCATTTCAATGACCTCATCCATGAACTTCACTCTTAGTATTACCCTGAATTACATCAAGTGAGCATTGCAGAGCCTCGAAGCATGATCTTCTCAAGGGTTAGGCAATAAATGCTAGACTTGCCAATGATACTCATGCTCCATGAGTGAACAGAAAAAAAGCTGTCCTCACGAGTACAGGAAAGCTAAGCAAGCAGGTAGCAGATTAGAATTATCAAAAGACACCAGTTACAGCCATTCCACAGATATTGCCTTTTTCTACAGATCCCATAAAATTGTCTGAACATAATATTGACTGAATCTTGAACATAAAATAGATTCCTGCGTAAAACATTTTCGTTAGCATCCAAACATCATGGGGGGGGGGGGGGATTTTCCGGCGCATTGGCCCCCACCAGCAGTGGAATCATCCGTTCCCGCAGTCGGCCAATGGGGTTCCCCATTGTGGCCATCCCATGCCATTGGGAAACCTGCGGGCGTGGATGCATTGCCAGCGAAGCGGAGATCCTGTGAAAGGAAAATCCTGAAGCATGGATCTAGATAGGAAATAGAAAGAAAAATAACACACTGGGGAGTGAGTGTAAATTTTAGGCCACCTAACAGTAACTACACTGGAGGACTGAGTATCCATCAATAATAAATGGGGGCTTGTAAGTAATGGCAATATTCACTGTTAAATATAATTTTCAAATAGATTAGACAAATCAAATTGGCAAAGGATGAGTTCATTGACTGTATTTGGGACAATTTCTAAGAACAATTCTTTCTGGAACCAACTAAGGAACAGAATTTTAGATCTGGCAATGTGTAATGAGACAGAATGAATTAATGATCTCATGGTAAAGGATCCTGTAGGCAGGAGTGATAACAACATGATAAAATTTGACAGAGAGAAACTTGTGTCTGAAACTAGTGTTTTAAGTAAAGGAAATTACAAGGCACGAAGACAGTTGGCTACATGTGGACTGGTAAGATGGGTTAAATGATAAGATAAGCATTGGCAGACATTTGCAGAGATATTTCCTGGCTCTCCACAAAAGTATATTCAATTGAGAAAGAAGGACTCTACAAGAAGAATGCACCATCTGTGACTGTATAAGGAAATAACGGATGGTGTCAAATCGAAAGAAAAGGTATACAATGCTGCAAAGCTTAGTGGTCGGCCAGAAGATTGATAACATTTGAGAAACCAGCAAAGGATGACTGAAATTGAGGGCCGAAACATCATGGGGGGGGGAATTTTCCGGTGCTCCATTATTCTCGGTGGCCGGGCCTTGACGCTTGTGTCAGGCGCGCCGAGAATGACGCGACGGCGGCGCCTATGTGACGTCAGCTGCGCATGCGTAGGTTGGCCGGCTCCAACCCGCGCATGCGCGGCTGACGTCACATTGGCTGACGGCTCCAACCCGCGCATGCACGGTTGCCGTCTTCCCCTCCGCTGCCCCACATGACGTGGCGGCTTGATCTTGCGGGGCTGCGGAGGGGAAAGAGTGCGTCGCTTTGAGACGCCGGCCCGACAATCGGTGGGCACCGATCGCGGGCCAGTCGCCTCCCGAGCACGGCCATGGTGCTCACTCCCCTCTACACCCCCCACAAGCTTCACACGGCACTTTGGCGCCCATGTTCACGACGGCAGCGATCAGATGTGGTTGCCGCCGTCATGAACCGATCGGGAACGGCAGGCCGCTCGGCCCATCCGGGCCGGAGAATTGCCGGTCGCCGTGAAAAATGGCGAGCGGCGATTCGTCCGAGCGGTGGGTGGGAGAATCCCGGGGGGGCATGTCGTGCGTCGCCCGGCCCTCCCGGGATTTTCCCACCCGGCGTGGGGAGCGGAGAATTCCGCCCTCAGTTTTTTTTAAACCAGGTTTGTTTTTAAAGAATTACTAGAGCTGATATATACATTCCCTAACTAAAACTTTTAAAACATTACTGCAACAAATACATATAATACAACGGGCTGGATTCTCCGCAGCCCAGTGCCGAAATCGCGACCGGCGCCGGGGCCGTGGGCGCGGAGAATCCACTTTCACGCCATAATCGGGCCCGGCGCCAGTCCGTCAATTCTCCGAAAAATGGCATGACCACGGAGTACGGCGCACAGCCAGGGCCCATTGCACGCCCAGCAAACCTCCGCTCCCGACGGTGTGAAACTAACCACCTATTGCTGGTTGGGATGCTGTCCTGGTCGGGGCGTGGGGCTCGGAGGCCGGGGGGGCCTTATAAGCGGCCGGGGATTAGATCTGTGCGGTTTCAGGCTTGGGTGCGCAGCCGATCAGGGGGGGGTCTCCTTTCTGTGTGTGTCTCCATGGTCCGAGTCCGCCATGGAGCTCGGCGAGGCCGCTGCCGTGCGCATGTGCGGATTCTGAACCGGAAGTGCAGGGGCCCCTATCCGCAGCTAAAGCTGCTAGATTTACCCCGTGTCCCTGCGAGCCCCCTGCAGGGCATTGAATTAGCTCAACTTTTTTATTGGAATTTCGGGAGTAAATCTCCACCTTTTTTACACCATCATGGGGACCTAGTCTCATTTTGGGAGAATCCAGCCCAATATATAACAATTTATTACATTCATCGCAAAAGAAAAAGAGTAGCTATTGTAAATGTTGATCCCTTGAAGGACAAGACTGTAAAATTAATAATCATAGAATTTACAGTGCAGAAGGGGGCCACTTGACTCATCGAGTCTGTACTGGCCCTTGGAAAGAGCACACCACTTAAGCCCACACATCTCTATCCCCGTAACCCCACCTAACCTTTTCAGACACTAAGGGCAATTTATCATGGCCAATCCACCTAACCTTCACACCTTTGGACTGTGGGAGGAAACCGGAGCACCCGGAGGAAACCCACGCAGACACGGGGAGAATGTGCAGACCCAACACAGACAGTGACCCAAGCGGGAATCGAACCTGGGACCCTGGAGCTGTGAAGCAACTGTGCTAACCACTATGCTACCGTGCTGCCCACGTGGCAATGGGAAACAAGGACATGGTAGAGGCTTTGAATAAGTTTTTTATATCTGTGTTCATGGTAGAAGATACAAAAATCACCCTAAGAATAACTACTTGTGACAATAAGCGATTATTATATTATTATAGAAAATCAAAAGGGAGGAAGGGACTTAACTATGGAAAGAAGTACCAGGAAACCTAATGGCACTAAAAGCTGCCAGGTTCTTTGGACCTGATGGCCTGCATTCTAGGGTCTTACAAGAAGTGGTTACTGAAATGGTGGATGTATTGGTTGTAATCTTCCAAAATTACATGGATTATGGAAAGGAATCTGATCATATTTAACTAGCCCGTGCTTGCAAAAACTCAGAACATAGGACAAAATTCTCCCCTACCTGGCGCAGCAGGGGGTCCCGGCGTAGTGGAGTGGCGCCAACCACTCCGGCGTCGAGCCTCCCCAAAGGTGCGGAATTCTCCGCACCTTAGGGGCTAGGCCCGCGCTGGAGTGGCTCCCGCTCCGCTGATGGTGCCAAAACTGGCCGAAAGGCCTTCGCCGGTCCGCGCATGCGCCGGAGCGTCAGCGGCCGCTGACGTCACCACCGGCGCATGTGCGGTGGAGGGGGTCTCTTCTGCCTCTGCCACGGCACTGGCCCGCCCGCCGATCAGTGGGCCCCAATCGCGGGCCAGGCAACCGTGGGGGCACCCCCCGGGGTCCGATTGCCCCGGCCTCCCCCAGGACCACAGGGGCCCACTCACGCCGCCAATCCCGTCAGCACAGAGGTGGTTTAAACCACATCGGCAGGATTGGCCTGTCAGCAGTGGGACTTCGGCCCATCGCGGGCCGGAGAATCGCCGCGGGGGGCACACCGATCGTCGCGGGGGGGCACGCCGATCGGCGGGGCGTGATTCCTGCTCCCGCCGAGTCCCGGGTGGCGAAGAATTCCGGGCACGGCGGGGGCGGGATTTACTCCAGCCCTAGGCGATTCCCCGACCCTGCGGGGGATCGGAGAATTCTACCCACAGTGTTCAACATTAGGTGTGATTCAATTGGACAGCACTTACTGAACAGTCCCAAGTGTGCCAATGATTACACACAAACAACTGATTTGGGATTATCAATTGGGCTCGCTATGTGATTTACTTACACTTGCTGGAAGTTATCTCTATATTCATACGCAGGATCCTGCCCTCTGAAAACAGAAATAACATATCGAGGTATTGCACTTTTTCAATTAAAAAGCTTGGCGATTAACCGTTGCCTAGTGCATTCACCATGACAATTATCTGACCAATCAGAGTCCACTTGCCAACGAATCAGCACCTTTTTTCTCACAGTATAAATTGTAATTCCCTATGAAATTTGGTATACTTGCATCTGTCCTGATAAGTGTAAGATGAAAAACTTTAATTTTATTTAAATGGAGAGAGACTGCAGTACAGAGGTGTCTGGATGTTCTTCTTCATGAATCACAAAAAATGACATGCTGATACAACAAGTAATTCGGAAGTCAAATGGGATGTTGGTCTTTATTACAAAGATTCCAAAGACCAAGATTCTGAAGACTACATCTCCCTTATCTGGAATTGACTGAAACGAAAGGTATTGATAACATCTCGTAATGTCTTAAGGGTTTTGTGCACCCAAGATTATTTTTCTTTTTGCACACAATACTCCAGGTGCAACATTCCTTTCTGATACATTCCCTCATCACTTTACAGACCCAAACTTAATAGGCGCAGGAACGCTTTAATTTAATAATTATTTTAAAAAATAATCAATTTCCATAGGAGCAGTGTACTTTTGTGGAAAACTCCGGTTTGGTTGCAGTGTGGTTCAGGTGATTTGAGTTTTGAAGGCACAAGTGCAGAACAATTAGAAATGCTGGAATTACTCAGCAGGTCTGGCAGCATTTGCGGAGAGCAAAAGAGTTAACGTTTCAGATCAATGACCCTCTGTCAGAACTGTCCTGTATAATTTATTTCAGATTTGGCTGGTTTGGCATTGACCCAGAAGAAGTAGCAAAACCTTGGCTGAACTACATTGGAGCAGCTCTGTCTTTTACGAGGTAAACCTGACTACCATTGTGAATGAAATATGAGTAATTGATGCAATTTGTATTCATTTTATGAGCTAGAGTTGTAAGATGTGCATTGTCCTGGAAATTATAGCTTATATGTGAAGGAATTTTGTATATTTGCAATTTTGAAAAAAAGTATGTGTTGATATTCTAATTAATAAACAATTCTTACTCAATTTATAAATAACAATGTAGAGATGAAAGGAATTTATAGCAAAATAATCTATTCATCTGAATCCTTCAAATACTGTTCGAATAAGATATAACATTGCAGTTAGTTTAAAGCTACACTGAATTTTGAAGTCTGATATTTTTGATTTGTTCAGTTAAAGTATTGATTTAAATATTTTCTGTTTTAGTGCCATCATATTTTTCTTTGTCAAGAGTGATATGAATGCTGCAAACAGTTCTGAATCAACACTACTGATTGATAACGTGAGTAACAGCTCCCTGTGGAGTTGGTCTTGGAGAAACTCCTTTACACACAAGAGTTTGCTGTAGTGCAAGTTAAATAGATTCCTTGCTTTGGATTGTCCTTACATTTTGACTCTGCATTCTGTAAATGTTGTATCCAAATAACTTTTAATAATGATGGAACACACCAAACAGGAACAGTAAGGTATTTTTGGGCTTTTGTGCATCTGTTGGTAGCACTGTTACTTTTTCAAGTCAGAAAGTTATGATGGTTCCAGAATTTGAGTTCATAACATAAGCTGACAATTTGGTGCCATATTGAAGGAGTGCTGCAGTTTGGGTGCTGTCTTCAGGTGGGACTTGAACTGAGGTGCTTGCTCAGATAAAATAAAGACCCACAAGACATTCAAAGCCTAGTTGAAAGTTCTTCTGATGTTCTGGTCAACACACCTCCCAAAATCAGAACCACGAAAAATTCCTACTCATTCACCTAATTTGCTGTTTATAACAATTGCTGTGCGCAAATTGTCTCCGCATTTTGCAATGCTTTCAGCATAACTACACTCCAAAAGTAAAAAACAGAAAACACTAGAAATAAGGAAAACAGATCAGCCCTCAGTGGGAGCAAAACAGAACAACTAGGGGCAGAGGCCATGTTGGGGAGGGGTGGGTTGGTTTAGGATAAGTCAGGGGAACGGAAAAACAGAAAACAAAATTGGGGAATCAAGATGGAGGAGGAAGTTCGCAGCCTAAAGTTGTGAATTTAATGTTGAGTCGGGAAGGCCTAATGGCAAGGTGAGGTATTGGTCTCCCAGTTTGTGTTCGGCTTCGCTGGAGCACGGCAGTAGGCTGAGGACGGATTTGTGAACATGGGAGCAGAATGATGAGTTGAAATGGAAAGCAACTGGAAGGTTGGGGTCATGCCTGAGATGTTTCGCAAAGCGGTCATCCAGTCTGCATTTAGTCTTTTCAATGTAGAGGAGGCTGCATTGGGCAGCTCCAAGTTAAATGCTGCTTAACCTGAAAGGAATAGTTTGGGCCCTTGGACAGCGAGGAGATAGTAGGTAAAGGGGCAGGTGTTGCACCTCCTGTGATTGCATGGGACGGTAGCATGGAAAGGGGATGAAGGGTTGGGAGAGATGGGGGAGTGGACCAGGGTGTTGTGGAAGGAGTAGTTCCTGCGGAATGCTGACGGGGTGGTGAGAGGAAGATGGCTTTCGTGGTGACATCATGCTGGAGTTGGCAGGAATGGCAGAGGGTGATCCTTTGAATGTGGAGAGTGGTGGGGTGAAAAGTGAGAACAGGAAGGACCCGCCTGTTAAGGCCAGCATTCCTTTAGCCTTTCTGTCCCTCTTGTTGGCATTTCAATTACCTATGTATCTGGACTTGTACGTATCTTGGAACCTCAACTACTGCTAGCTTTTCACCATTTAGAGAGTATTCGGTTCTACCTTTTTTATATTTATTTTTACCCACAGTGCATGACCTCGTATTTGACTACATTGAAATCCAATTGCCACAATTTTGCTCATTCACTTAATTTAATAACATATATGTAATTTAGTGCTTCTTTCTGCACAACCCACAATGCTGCAAATCTCCGTATCATCAGGAAACTTGGACATGTGGCTTTTGATCGCATCATCTTAAGTTGTCCGTAAGTACTTTGAATAGTTGAGGTGCCAAAACAGATTCCGACGGAATATCACTCATCAGATCCTGTCAATTAGAGTACTTGCCTCACTTTCTGTCTCCTGCTGCTTAGCATGCTGGCTGATAACTTGTCTTCAGTTCCATCTGCTTCAACCTTAGCTGATAGTCTTTTATGAGTGACTCTATCAAATGCCTTTGTAAATCACGTTGGGGCAGCACGGTAGCATTGTGGATAGCACAATTGCTTCACAGCTCCAGGGTCCCAGGTTCGATTCCGGCTTGGGTCACTGTCTGTGCGGAGTCTGCACATCCTCCCCGTGTGTGCGTGGGTTTCCTCCGGGTGCTCCGGTTTCCTCCCACAGTCCAAAGATGTGCAGGTTAGGTGGATTGGCCATGATAAATTGCCCTTAGTGTCCAAAATTGGCCTTAGTGTTGGGTGGGGTTACTGGGTTATGGGGATAGGGTGAAGGTGTTGACGTTGGGTAGGGTGCTCTTTCCAAGAGCCAGTGCAGACTCGATGGGCCGAATGGCCTCTTTCTGCACTGTAAATTCTATGATCTCAAATACATTGATAGATATTCCCCCCTTCACTACTTTGGTCAGCTCTTCAAAAAATTTGACCACATTTGTTTAGCATGACATGTCTTTTACAAATATAAGCTGACTCTGACCAGCTGAAAAATCTCGAGGTGTTAGTCACCCCCACCCTATATTATAAAAACTAGTAATTTTCTGAATCAGACTTTAGATTAACTATAACTCCCTGGTTTTCACCTTTCAGTTTTGTTAAATAGCAGTTACCAGTTTGGTTTTATATTCAAAAGGAATGGTTCTTGAATCACGAGCACTTTGGAACATTACAATTCAAATCTGCAATGTTCTCACCTACGTTCTTTAAAACCTTGGAATAGCAACCATGGGCGGGATTCTCCCGTACCCGGCAGGGCGGGGGGTCCCGGCGGGACGGAGTGGCGTGAACTACTCCGGCGTCCCTTCAGGGGCCCACCCCGGAATGGTAGGTGCCCCGCCGGCTGGCAGGATAGGGGCTTAGCGCCACCTAAACTGGCGGCAAAGGGCCTCCACCGGCCGGCGCGAGTCGGCGCATGTGCTGGAGCGCCAGCCCGTGCTGGCGTCATCCCCGGGCTTGTGCGGGAGGGTTCGTCTCCGCATCGGCCATCATGGAGGACCACAGCGGCCGATGCGGAGGAATAGAGTGACCGCACGACTCAGGCCTGCCCGCGGATCGGTGGGCCCCGATCACGGGCCAGGCCACCATGGGGGCACCTCCCGGGGCCAGATCCCCCCACGGCCCCCCAGGAACCCCGGCGCCCGCCTGCGCCACCAGGTCCCGCCGGTAAGGGGCCTACTCTAATTTACGCCGGCATGACCGGCTACAGACAGGCGGGACTTCGGCCCACCGCGGGCCGGAGAATTCGGGCAGCCCCGGCACCTATTGAGTCGCGCCGGACCCCGCCATTTTCCGAGACAGGGGGCGCGACTCATTCCGGGCCGGTTTTTGGGGGGCAGGAGAATTGGGAGGATGGCAGGGGCGGGATACACGCCGACCCCCTGCGATTCTCCCACCTGGCGGGGGGTGGGAGAATCCCGCCCCATATGTTCCTGGGCATTTATCACTCTTTGGTGCTATCATTTTCTTCATTGCTGTTTCCTCTTTTGTTCTTTAGTGGCACAAACTGTTTACTTAAATGTTTCTTATTTATCTGCTGGTTTAATTACTTCCATATTTTAGTATCCCCCTTTACCTGGAGAACTGAAAGCACAACAATTCCTGTTTGTTACTCTCTTCCCTTTCATTTATTTTTGATATATTATTTATACTTGCTTTTACACTTTAGCACCCCTTTATTTACGAGGTTAAATTCCTTGTGACCACACAATTTATCCTTTCCGCTGGAACCCTCATTCCAGCCAGTCAGGTGGAGCCCTTCCTGACGGTAAGGTTCCGACCTGTCAGATGAAATGGAACCCCTGTCCCCCAGACTACTCCTTCAGCCACATATTGTTACAATCCCAATGGCGACCCGTGAACCAAAATAACCAAATTTACCAAAGGTTGGGTGGGGTTACTGGGTTACGGAGATAGGTTGGAAGTGTGGGCTTAAATGAGGTGCTCTTTCCAAGGGGCGATGCAGATTCGATGGGCCAGAAAGCCTCCTGCACTGTAAGTTCTATGATTCTGTGACCCCCAAATGAAGAAATTACCAACAAGATTTCACTTTCTGCAACTTTTGCTTCGACACGAATCAGCACCAATGCAAATTTGAACATGAATTAACAGGCAAATGATACTTCAAATAAAAAGGTAAATTTCACTTTGAACAGTCAATACAACACTTTACATAGGCTTAAACAACCACAATCACCCACAGCACCCACTCCAGACTCATGGCACTACATATATTTCTAACTTGGCTTCTTGTATGTAGGTCTCTTACTTTCCCATTCATTTGGTTTGACCAAGTCCCATTCACCAGTAGTTGTATTCCATCTGAGGTCCCTGGAGGTGGTCATCGCCCGTACAGCACATGCCTGCAGAACCTCCTTATGTAGGTACAGTCTTGATGACACAGATTCCACAGAGACCCCTTCCACTCCTTCAATAAACCTCGTTAAACAGTCTGGTCGGCTCTGGCAAACAGCAACAGCAGCAGATCATCTGCTCCCGCCAAAGACGATCCCCTGCGGCGGGTTCCCCGACGCAGGACAGGTGAGGCTTGCAAAACGCCATGGACATCACTGCATATCCCCGCCGATAGCCAATGGCAAGCCACCTCTGCCACCAGAAAATACGCCACGGGATGCTGTAAAATCCTTTGGCTTTCTGTCCTAGTAACTGCTGACACACACAGCTCTTTGTAGATGTGCCTTGTCTGTTCTCCCATGTGGTGCAGCTCTCCTTTGTGTCTGGTGCTGCTTCAAAGTCAAGGGTCACCAGGTCACATGAACAGTATTTCTTATAATTCAAGAAAATAGCAATTGATCTAAACTCTTAAAAGCCCTTTTCACATTTTTTTGAAGTATGTTTATTGAGGTTTTACATTTTATAAAATAACACAACCAAGTATGCAAGGTGGCACAGTGGTTAGCACTGTTGGTTCACAACGCCAGTGTCCCAAGTTCGAATCCCGGCACTGTCTGTGCAGAGTCTGCACGTTCTCCCCGTGTCTGCGTGGGTTTCCTCCGGGTGCTCCGGTTTCCCCCCACAAATCCCGAAAGACGTGCTGTTAGGTAATCTGGACGTTCTGAATTCTCCCTCTGTGTACCCGAACAGACGCCGGAGTGTGGCGACTGGGGACTCTTCACAGTAACTTCATTGCAGTGTTAATGCAAGCCTACTTGTGACAATAAAGATTATTATTATAAATGTAACAAACTAAATACAGCACCCAAATCAAGGAAGGAAAAAACAGAAACGGCTTAACCCACATGAGCACAGTATGGAACAGGAGAACAACATCACAATTGGTTTATTAGATAAAATCAGATCCCCACATCGCCCCACCAGAGACTGAGGGAAAAACAGGATAAGATCAGGAAAACAGGACAGCGTGACAAAATGGTGCACACCCTCTCACGCCACGCAGCCTCACAATCCTCACGGAAGATCAGGATAAACGTCCCACACCATGATCGGGTACGCATCAACACACATCCCCCTCAACTCCAGCAGCACCAGTGGCATCAGTGACCCAACACAGTCTTCCTTTTTCAGATTCCAGACCACCTGCACCCATGTCGGAGCCAGGAATGGATTTGTCATACCCACCCTTGCAAAAACAGAAGAAAATACGCGGAGACCCCAGTTCGACGAGAATTGCGGACATACTGCCAAATGCAACAAAACCCTCAAACCAAAGCCGAGGGCAGAACCGCAATTATAAAGAAAGGAGCGGAAGAGAGAACCGGCGACAGTGGCAACATGTTCAGACTATGGTCAAGCCCAGGGCCGGCTCAAGGCACCGGCAACTCGGGCTGTCGCCCGGGGCGCGATGTGCTCGGGGGCGCCAGAGACTCGGGCCCCGCGCATGCGCAGTTGGGCCGATGTCAACCAGCGCATGCGCGGTGGCCGCCCGCCTCCAGGGCGGCCCCCCGGCTCGGTCCGCCCCCCCCCCCCGCTCCCCCCTCGGGTCCGCCCCCCCGCCCCGCCCTTGGGTCCGCCCCCCCGCCCCGCCCTCGTGTCCGCCCCCCCGCCCCGCCCTCGGGTCCGCCCCCCCCCCCGCGTCCGCCCCCCCCCGCGTCCGCCCCCCCGCGTGTCCGCCCCCCCCCGCGGGTCCGCCCCCCCTCGGCCCCGCCCCCCCCTCGCCCCCCCCCCCCCTCGGCCCCGCCCCCCCTCGCCCCCCCCCCCCCCCCCCGGCCCCGCCCCCCCGGCCCCGCCCCCCCCCAAGGGCGCCGAAGTTCAGCTTGCCCAGGGCGCCAGCAACCCTAGAGCCGGCGCTGGTCAAGCCCACAGGGCCTCCCAAGGTAGAAAAAAAGGGAAGGAAGAGCGAAAAAAAAACAGACCCACCTAGGCTATCCCACCAGATGACAACACCCACCAGTGAAGAGGAGAACAGGCCACTCAATTATCCAAAGGGTGACCCAACACTAAAGGGGGACCACAGGATATCCACCAAGGCACAGAACTCAACCACCCCCAGACCCTTATGCACCAGAGAGACAGGGAAACAAAATTCAGCCTCCACGGAAGCCCTTCCTCACACCCTTGGAGGGGGAGAGCCTGAGCCCCTAGAGGCAACAGGATGACAGCCACAGCACAGGGCCTGGCCTATCCCAGCACCAAATGACAGATAAACACTATATTCCCCGGGCCTCCGGCACACCCCAAGAAACCTGCACCCCAGTCAAATCTGTACCTTTCCAACCCCATCCAGAACAACACACCACTGGGGCTGGTTTAGCTCACTCGGCTAAATCGCTGGCTTTCAAAGCAGACCAAGCAAGCCAGCAGCACGGTTCGATTCCCGTACCAGCCTCCCCGGACAGGCGCCGGAATGTGGCGACTAGGGGCTTTTCACAGTAACTTCATTGAAGCCTACTCGTGACAATAAGCGATTTTCAATTTCAATTCAATTTTCAATTCAAGAAGATGATTATTCCAGTCCCAGCCAAGAGGGGGTGGGGGGGCTACCAACCGAGAAGAGGAGGAATTGTTCAAGCCACCCAATAATCAGGTGTCCTGGGAGGGAGGGCTGACTTTCTCCTCCCCGGCACAAATACAGAAACCCTTCAAACCACCGCGCAAGACCAGGGTAAAAGCCAACGCATTACTCACCTGAATAAAAAGAAGAGAAGAGAACCCCCAGAGAGGGGGACACCCAGCCTAGCTCAAAGAGACCTCTCTCGCAGAAAGAACATCCAGAGGAACCTCCCTCCTCAACAACCCAACCACCACAAAAGCCATGGGGAGAAACACAAAGAGAGATCCAAATGTACGGAACAAAAAATTCAACTTAAGGAAGAGACAGAAGGAACCTAGTCCTCCCCAGGATACAGACTCTGCCCAGGCCAAAGAAGGATGAAGACACGGATTCTTAAGTCAAAGAATATTAATCCAAAAGAAAAATCTGAAATGGATTATCTCTAATTGGGGGGTGGGGTGTGTGTGTGTGTGGGGGTTGGGGGAGTGGGGGGGTGCGGTGCTATCCTCAATCTCCATGTGGACTGAACTAACACAATCAACCATATCCACCCACCCTTCACCCAACCCATCTCCGCTCGTCATCTTCATAAACAAGGCGGGGGATGACAAAAGTCCCTCCCTTCCCTCAACCACAAGAATTAGCGACAATGACCAGAAGGAGTAAAACTGTGCACAAATCACACTTCCTATAATTGATCCAAAATGAACCTCCAACACACGGTGAGGATAATCAACAGCACAGGCCATCAGGCTGACATTTTGCACGCCCCTATAGGAAAAAAGACAATAATAAAAAAAGCAACAGCATGATCAACAGGGAGTAACAATCAACTTCTCGAAGAACTGCAGGGTAGATTGCAGGATAAAGATGTCTTCCATGTCGCACAAATCGTAAGGATAAGTCAGGATCAATAAACACTGTCCAGGATCTCTCCAGGATTCCATTGATCAAAGCACGAGACACCATCACTTCTACCATGCCGTCTCTCCGACGCCCAGGCTGTCCACAGCCTGGGGCAATGACTCGACCCACTCGGCCACCTCCATTCCCTCACGACAAGCATCAAGAACTGGACGATACAATGTTCAGTGGGCCCAACCAACACCTGGCCTCACAGACAGGACCCAGTGTGCTGCATTGAATCTGATTCTACCAGCCTCCAAATGAAGACTACCAAAGCATGGCAGCCAATTCTGGAACTCCATTGGAAATTAATCTCTCACCAGACACTCGGCTCAGCAGGACATCTGACCTGGCCCCCATTCCTGAACCCATCAGGATAACCGATACACCATGCAGCAGGAATTCTACGACACGAACGCGGCCCCTGACCAGGGACAGTGCTTTTGAGTGTAAGAACCCTTTTGCGCGCCTCCACCGCTCTTCTAAAGGTGCCCTGCAATCCCTCGAAATGAACTCTAAACCTGCACGGCAGGGCCGACATTCTCAGTCAAGGCAATATTTTCGAAGGTGGCCATCATCCGATGCGCACGGCACCGTCAAGACGAGAGCCTGCTTAGCAGCAACTGCTCCATTCCCAACTGCTACGGGTGAACGAGGATTTTAGCATTTTAAAACTTGGCTCTTTCTCACCAAAACAACAAATCAGAAGCCTCCAGGGAAATGGCACAAGCCACGTAGCACAGGGAAATCAAGTAAATGTGCACCAGAATGAAACGACGGATTAGAAAACACGCAGAGTCGGAACAACCACCCTGCCTCGCATCACGTGACCCCATACTTTTCAAATATTCTTGAGAACAATTAGACCTTTTGAAGAAATTACAATTTTTTTCTCACTGAAAGGTCATCGCAGTGTTAATTTCCCTAATCTCTTTGTCCCTAAATTGATTTGCCCATAATTTGGATATTACCCTTAAACTCCACGGGCTGGATTCTCCACTGTCGGGATTCTCCATAACGCCAGCAGCACACCCACGCCCGGGGATTTCCCGACGGCGTGGGGCTGCCCACATTGGGAAACCCCATTGGCCACCTGATGCGACGGAGAATCCCACTGCCGGAGGGGGCATGCCGCATCAGAAAACTAGTGCGGGGGACAGAGAATCCCGCCCCACTTTTGATTTACCTCATAGTTCCTGGTACTCTCGAAACAGAACGTCTTGTTTGCTTATCTGTATGTTATTGGTTCCAACATGGATCATAACAACTAGAACCTTCTTCTCCGCCTATCATTCTATCCATTTTTATTCATAACCTTGCAGTATTGTATCTGTTGGATAGGATCTGTTCCCTTGTTCTCTAACTCATTGAGTTCCTCGTATTCTGTACACCACCATTTCCCAATTTCTTTGAGCTGCGGAAACCCTAGTGACCTCCCAAGAGCTTCGGGCAACCCCAAACATTCTCGCAACGTCGGTTTTGTGAGGGCCACGAAGAATCCAGCACGTGTTTTCAGGATACAAAGAAATAACATTTATTTACAATAACATATATATATATATATATACAACAGCAGCAGCAACTTCCCTTGCTGCTCACTCCTCTCTCTCCGCTGGTTCCAAACTGGCCAGCTCTATTTATGCAGGGAGTCTGCTAATGATTTCTCCGCCCCCTCATTGGGGAAGCTCATACTCCCAGAGGATTGTGGGATTGTCATTAGTCCCCAGCCAATGGTAAGCAGGCAGGTTATAACAGTCGGCGACCCTATTTTGCCACAAAGTCCATTTTTGCTAATAAAATGAAGGCTGACCTTCCTGTCGTCTTCAGTGTGCGAGTGATGCTGCGTCCTTTGCTCACATATTCGCTTGATGTCATTAACCATGATCCTTAACATTAAGCCCAGGTTATGCCATCCTCCTATGGCCCCTTAACATCAATCCCTGACTCAGCCATCCTCCCATGGCCATAGAATCAGAATAACAGAATAATAAAGTGCAGAAAAGGCCCTTCCGCCCATCGAGCCTGCACAGACGCATTAAAAACACCTACCTGCCGACCTAATCCCATTTGCCGGCACTCACCCAGGTACTTTTGAAAGGATATGAGGCAGCCCGCCTCTACCACCCTCCCAGGCAGTGCATCCCCTCCATGGCCCCTTAACATTAACCCCTGAAAGTAGTATCCACTTTAGGAGACATTTCACTTCTGCCAGCAGGTATATAAAATATGACACGCTATGTATCAATATCTTCAAATGCAGTCGCAACTCCTCCCACTCTGCAGATGCCGCCGGTGCTCTTCAGATGCCACTGTCGCTGCTTCTAACCACCGCTCTGGTCACCACGCTAATTCCATCTCTGGTTGCCGCTCTGCTCGCTGCTTGCCACTTTTATGCCCCAGCAGCAGAGCATTTTCGGCCAATCAGCAGCCAATTCTCAAAAAGGCAGGGCACCGATTAGCCAATTTGATTTTTTGCGTTCCTTTGAATTCCGAACAGCAAATGACAAAATCAAAGGTTTTCAGGCGGACATCTTGCGTGCTTTGTGATTGTTGGTGGCGTTTACTCTATGACTCCTGCGGAACCCCTGGGGGGGCCTTTCACAGAATTCCAGGGTTCCGTGGACCCCAGTTTGGGAACCCCTACTGTGCACTATCGATCACACCAACCCCCTTCTGAGCCTGCACATCTCTATGAAGTGTACTGAAGTCTGGATGCTTCTCCGTCTCCATTATGTGTTGGGCGTGCCTACCCAGATTCCAGCTCAACGACTTTCCCTGTTTGGCTGGCAGTTCTCAGTGAGCGGGACATGCACCCCTTGGGTCCTTGATCCCGGGGAAAATCTGCAGGTGGCAAGTCAAGTGCTTGATTGGGGTAAGACTTCTGGCCTCCATTAAATACTGCCCAATATTTCAGATCGATGACATTTCATCAGAATGGTTATGAAGAAAGGTCATCAACCTGAACCATTAACTCTGCTCCCTCTCTCTCTCTCCATAGGTGCTGTCTGACCTTCTGAGTATTTCCAGCATTTTCTATTTTTAATTCAAAAAACGTGATTGATATACATAACTATACTTTTTTTCCTTCAATTTTATGACTTTTTACTACACGCAGCAAATAATGTTCCCTGTGGGCTGCACAGGAGTGCAACCACATAGCAATCCAGAAATGCAGGGAACAAGCAGTCTATACAAAGCATTATTCCCATCAAAAAACGCAGATGTGTGACTGTGGGACAGTCTTAAAGGGTCACACAGTGCAACAAACAGACCATGCATAGCAAACCAATATTAGAGGAAGCATTGTTTGGAAAATGGGAACATTTGAATTATGTGCTATACCCTTGACCTCCTGTTCTCCATTAGTATTTACTCATTTTTCTTTCAGCAGCACTAGCATTAGGAGCTGCCAAGACAGGGGGACAATAGAGTGAAGGATTGGAGAGCGATGGTGAAAGGGATCAGGTATAGGGCCGGCACGGTAGCACAGTGGTTAGCACTTTTGCTTTACAGCGCCAAGGTCCCAGGTTTGGTTCCCAGCTTGGGTCACTGTCTGTAAGGAGTCTGCACATTCTCCCCCTGTCTGCGTGGGTTTCCTCCAGGTGCTCCGATTTCCTCCCACAAGTTCTAAAAGATGTGCTGTTAGGTAATTTGGACATCCTGAGTTCTCCCTCTGTGTCCCTGAACAGGTGTCGGAATGTGGCGACTCGGGGTTTTTCACAATAACTTCATTGCAGTGCTAATGTAAGCCTACTTGTGACAATAGTAAAGATTATTATTACAGAGTGAGGGGAGGCAGGCAGGCCTGAAGTTAGATTACAGCTTTGATTTATCAAGATTTAACTTCGGATAGATTTTTCCATCAAAAAGTACATTTCAAATATAGACATGAGTAAATGTGTTCAGGTAATGATTCAAACAAACAACTAATAAATTCTGAAATAAAATACGGAATTTTGATCACAACTTCAAATATTAACTCTGTTTCTGTCTCCATGGATGCTGCCATACCTGCTGAGTGTTTACAGCATCTTGGTCCTGGATTCTCCAGACCCCCAGCTGCGTGCTCCTCGGTGACGCGCTGTTTGCTGGCAGTGGGATTCTCTACTCTCGCCGCTTGTCAATGGACTTTCCCATTGAAATTACCCCAGACCTTCGGGAAACCTGCAGGCGAGAGTGTGCTGTCAGCGGGAACAGAGAATCCCAATGGCTGGAGAATTCTGGTCCTTCTGTTTTATTTCAGATTTCTAGCATATTTAATTTTATCCGCGACAGACAACATCTATTTCACAAGAAGCAGCTCATTGGTCTCAGTAAATTTTGAAATTATAGTTTTCAAAGTTTTACATCCTTCCACATTTAATAGCCCTCTGGAGAGACTATTTCTGATTTACTAACATACACATGTCTTGCTGTTAAATGTCTGCGATGCATCTGGAAATTCATTGACTGATGCAAATCCTAAGTGTGTTGTTTGTGCAAGTAGCAACTCTGATAGAATTGATGGCATTTTCTTATTCCATAATTTATTGTGTTCTTATATACATTGGTTGGAAAATAGTATTGCAAAAGTTATTTTTCTGAAGATTGAACAATTTTTTTTTACTGCAGTAAGATTTCCCTTATCTTTCGCTCATAGATAAGGGGCAGGATTCATCCGTACCCGGTGGGGCAGGGGGTCCCAGCGGGACGGAGTGGCGTGAACCACTCCGGCGTCGGACCGCCCCAAAGGTGCGGAATCCTCCGCACCAGGGGCTAGGACCGCCCTGGAGTGGTTGGCGCCCGCCAGCTGGCATACCATAATTCCCGTACCAGCCTCCCCGAACAGGCGCCAGAATGTGGCGACTAGGGGCTTTTCACAGTAACTTCATTGAAGCCTACTCGTGACAATAAGCGATTTTCATTTTAATTGGCGCCGAACGGGCTCCGCCGGCCAGCGCGAGTCGGCGCATGCGCAGGAGCGCCAGCGCATGCTGGCGTCATCCCCGCGCATGCGTGGGAGTGTTCATCTGCGGAGGAATAGAGTGCCCCCACGGCACAGACCCGCCCGCGGTTCGGTGGGCCCCGACCACAGGCCAGGCCAACGTGGGGGCACCTCCTGGGGCCAGATCACCCCGCGACCCCCCGGGGAACCCCGGAGCCCACCCGCGACGCCAGGTCCCGCTGGTAAGGGACCTACTCTAATTTACTCCGGCGGGACCAGCACCAGACGAGCAGACTTCGGCCCATCGCGGGCCGGAGAATTCGGGCGGCCCCAGCACCCATTGAGTCACGCCGGACCCCGCCATTCTCCGAGGCGGGCGGGTTTTTGGGGAGAATTGGGAGGATGGTGGGTGCGGGATTCACACCGACCCCCGGTGATTCTCCCACCCGGCAGGGGTCGGAGAATCCCGCCCCAGGTCTCAGTCCGGTTGAATAGATAGACAAAGCACTGTTTATTTCTTTAAGAACTCATTTGGTACATTTGCAGAAAATTAAATCGAAAAACTTTTCAGCGTGTATATTGAAATGGCCTTGAGACACTGAAGAGTGAAAGAAAAAAACTTCAAAATAATAGTGACTCCAGATTTACAAATTATAAGTAATTTTAACCAAAAGCCTTTTTAAAAGTAATTTTCATGATTGCTTCAAGGATTCTTCTCTCTAATCAGTAAAACGGTTCATTTTCTTCAGGGAATCCTTATCTGGGCTTAGCCCCTTACTTAGTTTTATTGGTCCTAATTCTCAGTTGAGACTTCCTTGATTTATTCAGGAAAATGTCAGTCACTTCGTAGGTGATTGGTTAATTAGACATTAATCTATTACTCCAAATTAATTATCTTTCCCATGACTCTTGCCCCACATTCAAACTCCCTAGGTCACCTCTGGTCTCAGTTTCGAGATTGATTCGAACTCGTTGAATGTACCCTCTGTGGTCGTCACCACTGTTGTATTGTATATACCACATACGAGGCGTATTATAAGGCCCCTGTACTACAGGTACGGGGGTAGATCCCTGCCTGTTGGCTCCGCCCAGTAGGCGGAGTATAAATGTGTGGGCTCTCCGAGCTGCAGCCATTTCGGCAGCAGCTGCGGGAGGCTCCACATCTCTGCGTAATAAAGCCTTGATTACTCTCTACTCTTGTCTCGTCGTAATTGATAGTGCGTCAATGTATTACGCAGAGATTCTACAACAATGGATCTCTGCATCAAGCCTGATCGCCTGCAGCTGCACCCTCAAGCAGACAACGCCAAGTTGCCCTTCGCACATTGGCTAGCTTGTTTTGAAGCATACATTGGATCTGCGACAGAACCACCCTCAGAGGCACAGAAGCTCCAGATCCTTTACACGCGGCTGAGCTCCGATATTTTTCCCCTCATCCGGTACGCGCCTCCTACGTTGAGGCCATGGCACCATTGAAGGAGAACTACACTCAGCAGGCCAACAAAATCTATGCCAGGCACCTCCTGTCTACGCGGCATCAACTCCCCGGTGTGTCTGTGGAAGATTTTCTGGTGTGCCCTGATGAGAGACTATGATTGCCAGGCCATTTCGGCTGTTGAACATTCTGACCTGCTAGTTAGCGACACGCTCGTTACGGAAATAGGGTCAGCCTTCATCCGCCAGCGCCTCTTAGAAGAGGCTACCCTCGACCTAGCGGCGACCAAGAAACTAGCGATCTCACTCACAGTCGCCTCATGCAATGTACAGGACGTATGCCCCCGACCGCACAGCCTACCCCTCCTGGGCATCGTGGACCCCGCCAGTGAACACCTCATCAAGGACCCCATCAGCGACCGCCCCCAGCCAACCCCAGGCCGACGCCGCGCTGCAGCCAACCAACCCCGGGGGACCCAAGTGCTACTTCTGCGGACAGACAAAACACCCCCGGCAGCGCTGCCCAGCGTGGAGTACGCTCTGCAAGGCCTACGGGAAGAAAGGACATTCTGCTGCTGTGTACCAGGCCCGCTCGATCGCCGCTATTGTCCCTGCGCCCCCCACGTGCGACCCGTGGGCGCCGCCATCTTCCTCGCCTCAGACCACGTGCGGCCCGTGGGCACCGCCATCTTGCTCACCTCACAACACATGCGGCACGTGGGCGCCGCCATCTTCCCCGCCTCAGGACCCCTGCTCGTCGGCCACCTCATCGGGCCACTCATCACCTGCAACCACCGCCGACCAGCCGTGTCTCGCCTCCATCACGATCGACCAGTCCCAACCGCACAACCTCCCAACCGCGTTGACGACAGTGAAGGTCGACGGGCACAAGATATCCTGCCTCCTGGACTCTGGGAGCACTGAGAGCTTCATCCACCCCGATACGGTAAGGCGCTGCTCCCTCACGGTACCCCCCATTAACCAGAAAATCTCCCTGGCTTCCGGATCCCAGTCCGTGGCGATCAGGGGGTACTGCATCGCAGCCCTCACCATCCAGGGTGTAGAGTTCAGCAGGTTCCGGCTCTACGTACTCCCCAACCTCTGTGCTGCCTTACTACGCGGCCTCGACTTCCAGTGCAACCTCCACAGCCTAACCCTGAAATTTGGTGGGCCCCTACCACCCCTTACTGTCTGCGGTATCACGACCCTTAAGGTCGACCCGCCTTCTCTGTTTGCAAACCGCACCCCGGATTGCAAACCCGTCGCCACCAGGAGCAGACGGCACAGTGCCCAGGACAGGGCCTTCATCAGCTCCCCATTCGCAAGGCGGACCGCCAGTGCACCGCGTTTGAAGTGGAAGGCCGCCTTTACCACGTCCTTAGAATTCCCTTTGGCGTCACTAACGGGGTCTCAGTCTCCCAACCGGAGATGGACCGAATGGTTGACCAGTACGGACTGCGGGCCACCTTCCCATACTGGATAACGTCACCATCTGCAGCCACGACCAGCAGGACCACAACGCTAACCTTTCCAAAATCCTCCACACCGCTAAACTCCTCAACCTAACCTACAACAAGGAGAAGTGCGTGTTCAGCACGAACCGATTAGCCATCCTCGGCTATGTGGTTCAGAACAGAGTGCTCGGGCCCAACCCCGATCGCATGTGCCCCCTCATGGAACTCCCCCTTCCCCATTGTCCCAAGGCCCTCAAAAGATGCCTAGGCTTCTTCTTGTACCACGCCCAGTGGGTCCCTAACCATGCGGACAAGGCCCGCCCACTCATCCACTCCACCGTTTTCCCACTGACGGCCGAGGCTCACCAGGCCTTCAACCGTATCAAGGCCGACATCGCCAAGGCCGCGATGCACGTGGTCGACAAGATGCTCCCCTTCCAAGTCGAGAGCGATGCATCAGACGTCGCTCTGGCCGTCACCCTCAACCAGGCAGGCAGGCCTGTGGCATTCTTTTCACGCGCCCTCCATGCCTCCGAAATTCGGCACTCCTCCATCGAAAAGAAGACCCAAGCTATCGTTGAAGCATTGGAGGCATTACCTGGCCGGCAGGAATTCACTCTCCTCACTGACCAATGGTCGGTTGCCTTCACGTTCAACAACACATAGCAGGGTAAGATCAAAAATGATAAGATCTTGAGGTGGAGAATCGAGCTCTCCACCTACAATTACGAGATTTTGTATCGCCCCAGTAAGCTCAACGAGCCCCCGATACCCTCTCCTGAGGTATCTGTACCAGCGCACAAGTAGACCAACTCCGGACCCTGCACGACGATCTCTGTCACCCAGGGGTCACCCGCTTTTATCACTTCATAAAGGCCCGCAATCTGCCCTACTCCATTGAGGAAGTCAGGGCTATCACCAGAGACTGCCAGGTCTGCGCAGAGTGTAAACCGCACTCCTACCGCCAGACCGTGTGCACCTGGTGAAGGCCTCCTGCCCCTTTGAACGCCTCAGCGTGAACTTCAAAGGCCCCTCCCCTCCACCGACCGAAACACATACTTCGTTAACGTGTTCGACGAATATTCCAGATTCCCCTTCGCCGTCCCATGCTCTGATATGACGTCTGCCACCGTCATCAAAGCCCTCAACACCATCTTCGCTCTGTTTGGTTTCCCCGTCTACGCCCACAGCGACTGGGGATCCACATTTATGAGCGATGAGCTGCGCTAGTACCTGCTCAACAGGGGCATCACCTCGAGCAGGACGACCAGCTACAACCCCCGGGGAAACGGGTAGGTGGAGCTGGAGAATGGGACGGTCTGGAAGGCCGTCCAACTGGCCCTACGGTCCAGAAATCCCCCGGCCTCCCACTGGCAGGAAGTCCTCCCCGACGCCCTTCACTCCATTCGGTCGCTCCTTTGCACTGCGACTAACGAAACTCCCCATAAACAGCTCTTTGCCTTCCCCAGGACCCGTTCTCCTCCGCAAGCACGTGCAGCTACACAAGGTGGACCCGTTCGTTGAGAGGGTACAGCTACTTCACGCGAACCCGCAGTACGCCTACATAGTGTACCCCGACAGCTGCCAAGACCCCACCACAGCCCCCGCTCCAGGACGATCTGTCCTCCCCTTGGTCCCACCCCGGGGATGAAGATGAGATCGACACGCTCCCAGAGCCACCGACGCCGGAATCGCCACCGGGACTGCGGCGCTTGCAACGACGGATCAAGGCGTTCAATCGTCTGAACTTTTCCTTAAAATGTTAAACACCCCCACTGGACTCTTTTATTAACAGGGGGTGAATGTGGTAGTCACCACTGTTGTATTGTATGTACAGCATACAAGGGATATTAAGGTAAGGCCCCTGTATTACAGGTACGGGGGTAGATTCCTGCCTGCTGCCTCCGCCCAGTAGGCAGAGTATAAATGTGTGTGCTCACCGGGCTGCAGCCATTTCGGCAGCAGCTGCGGGAGGCTAGACATCTCTGCGTAATAAAGCCTCAATTACACTCTACTCTCGTCTCGTCATAATTGATAGTGCATCACCCTCATACAGCCTACTTGCAGTACATTATTCACAACATTTGAGACAGTCATGGACATATCCAAAAGTTTAGCCAATTTTATAACTTAATCATATTTCTACAAATTCAATAATTCAAGAATTATTTTATTTTCCAGTATATTTTAGTTAACATTTTAAAGGATCCCCCTCTATACTTGTTGAATCCAACACTTAAGATTGTAGATTTTACTCATTTTCCATGACTATCTGGCATCCCCATTCCGTTTCCCATGTGGATTCCATGCATGCCAAACTGCACCCCATGAGCTCTAATGCATAATGGCTATTTTGTAAGCTAGAAATGATAAAGGAGCACAAGTGTCCATAAAGAAAGTTTCTCAACTTATTTTGACTTCGAGATTTTGCAATTTGCTAAGACTGTATTAATTCCTGTTACAGCTTGAAATTTGACACTGTTGGGGAGTCTGTAACATTTATTTTTAAACATAGAGCATAAATACTGGTGAAGAAGCTGGCTTGTCAGATGAATCCTGGGTAGACAACCTTAGTCCCCTGAAGAAAAGGCTTGTGTAAGTATTGTAGATTGCATTGCAAGTGATATAAAAGGCTGTTCATCCAATGGTGTTTGCAGCCCTTGAGATAAATCAAGCTCTGTGCTGTTTGTGTTGAGACTATACCAACATTCACTTTGTAAGCCTGTGCACTGGGGAAGTACATGGCTCACGGAGAACTTGTACAAACTTCACAGAGCTTATTGTGGCTCCAATTTTCGTTCTGATCAGAGGCCTCTACAGAACAAAGCCGGAGCATCTGAGCTCCAAACGTACACTGCTTGTTTCAAATGGGCATTCCAAGGGAAGGCCTGCAAAAAAGTATCTGTTGGCCACATTCTTTTCCAAATAATATAGTCCCGTCATTCATTGATACATTTAGCTTAATTTGGCCTCCAAATTGTCAAGCTCTCATCTCCAGATGTACAAATTGCAACACACTGAAGAGGCACTAATATTGCATTGATGTGACATGCTCGTAGCTATTTTTTATCTCACGTGCTTGTTTTAAAATCTGCTTCAAAACATTTCTTTCCTGTGCTTTAAGAACACCTTCAGCTTTTAATACACATGCAAATAATGTTTTCAACACTCAGCACATCAGGACAGCAAAAGTGGAGAGAGAGAAGATATAGCTGTTGATCTTTTGTCTGAAGATGGCTTTACATGTTTTTTTCAACAATAGTAATGTCTTGCAAAATATCCAGGGCAGGATTCTCCGGTTTCCGACGCTGAAATCGCATTCGGTGATCGGTTGGAGAATCAAAGTTTGCGACCAAATCGGGGTTGGCGCCGCTTTCGTGGTACTCTGCCCCCTCCAAAGCAGCGTATCGATGGCCTTGGGACGTAGCCTGAGACCCCCCCCCCCCGATGCTCTGCCCCAAACAGGCCGAGTTCCCAACGGCGTGGGTCTTTCATGGTCTCATCCGTCGGGAACTCAGCGTGGCAGCTGCGGACTCAGTCCAGCGCCGCCACAATCGGGGGAGGGCCGATTGCAGGCAGGGGGGACTTTGCCAGGGGCTGGGGCACTGTGGGGGGGTGGCCTGGGGTGCTCAAGCCCACCAAAGGGGAGCGCTATTTCGCAGGCCGGATCCGCTGCAGGCCGCCGCCGTGTCCATGCGCGGCCACGGACCCAACAATTCTCCGGGCCATATCGGCAGCTAGAGCCGGGTGCTCTACGCTGCCTTGATGCTAGCCCCCAGCCAAACGGAGGATAGGTAGCCATTTTATGCCATTTTGTTCTGTTGCAAAACGCCACCGTTCCCACGCCGGCGTGGGGACATAGCCTCATTCCAGCCCCCAGTCTTTATTCCCAGCGGAAAACTTCAGCCTTTGCAAATTTGGCTGTATGCTCGGCATGAATATCTGACCATTAAAATGCATACTCAAATTGCCAATATGTGCTCCAGGTGGACAAGGCTCCTTGCCAGAAATGCCAACTCAAAACGACCTCCTCCAACTGAACATGGCTCTGATAAAGGATTCCTACCCAAAACGTTCGGAAAAAATTGGAGAAAATGTGGACCAGGCAAAATATTATATTTTTATCATATTGATTCTTGCTTTTCCCCCTTTGCTTTAGAGGATCATTCCTTGCAGTGATTTCAGGGTTATTATACGGTTCCAGCTTTGTGCCAGTGATTTATATCAAGAACCATGCCCTGAAGAATGAAACTAAATATAAAGATGCGAGCCAGTTTGGTAAGAATGTAATTGGCTGTTTTTATTTGCCATATTGTATCAAAATCCATACTTATTTTTGGGAGAGCCTGCTTTCTCCAGCTGGGCATGGCTATGATGGTATCTGCTTCTCACCTGCTGTACTCATCTATCCTCCTATTACATACATTGTCCTTTTCATTTATCTCGAGAACCTCTCAGACTAGGCTTTTAACATCTATTCTTCTCTCTTCACTTTGAACTCACTTCTTGTTTAGTTCTAACATCTATTTCTATGTAGAAGCATTGAAAATAGGAGTAGGAGGTGGCCATTTGGCCCTTTGAGCTTGATCTGCCATTCATTATGATCATGACTGATCATCCAACTAAATAGCCTAATCCCGAGACTGTGACCCCTGATTCTCGATACCCCCACCATCAGGAACATCCTTCTTGCATATATCCTGCCTTGTCCTGTTAGAATTTTATTAGGTTTCTACAAGACTCCTGAACTCCAGTGAATACAATTCCAATCAACTCAATCTCTCCTCATACGCCAGTACCACCATCCCAGGAATCAGTCTGGTTCACCTTCGCTGCGCTCCCTCTATAGCAAGGACATCCTTCCTCAGATAAGCAGACCAAAATTGCACACAATATTCCAGGTGTGGCCTCACCAAGGCCCAGTATAATTGCAGCAAGATATCCCTTTCCTGTACTCAAATCCTCTCGCAATGAAGGCCAACATAGCATTTGCCTTCTTTACCACCTGCTGCACCTGCATGCTTACCTGAAGTGACTGGTGTACGAGGACACTCAGGACTCATTGCACATTCCCCTTTCCTAATTTACGGCCATTCAGGTAATAGTCTATCTTCTCATTTTTGCTACCAAAGTAGATAACCTATCATTTATCCAAATTATAATTTATCTTCCATTCATTTCCCCATTCACTCAACTTATCCAAATCACACTGAAGAATCTCTGCATTCTCCTCACAGCTCACCCTCCCACCCAACTTGGTGTCATCTGCAAATTTCGAGATATTACATTTTGTTCCCTCAACTAAATCATTAATATATATATTGTGAATAACTGGGGTCCCAGCGCTGATCCCTGTGGTACCCCACTAGTTACTGCCTGCCAATTTGGAAAAGACCTGTTAATTTCTACTCTTTGTTTCCTGTCTGCCAACCAGTTTTCTATCCATCTCAATACACTACCCCCAATCACATGCGCTTTAATTTCACACGCTAATCTTATATGCAGAACTTAGTCAAAAGCCTTCTGAAAGTCCAAATACACCACATCCACTGTCTCACCCACATTAACTCTACTAGTTACATTCTTGAAGAATTCCAGTAGACTTGTCAGGCATGATTTCCCCTTCATAAATCTGATTCGGTCCGATCCTGCCACTGTTTCCTAAGTTCTCTGCTATAAATCTTTGATAATGGATTATTATCATACCATTTTTCTCAAGTCACTATCAAAAATTTTCAAAAACACCCATTCAGACAGCTCCACTCAACAATTCCTCTTTTATATGATTTCTTTATTTTATCCCAATGTCATTTTTAATCTTGATTTTACACAATTCTTGAATCTTCCTGTAACTCTCATATCTAAACAACAGCCCTTGCTTCTTAAGGGTATTAAATGATTCTGAGTCAAATTAAGTTCTTTGAACATCTCACGTTGATCATCTGTCATTTTACCTACTGGCAGATATGCCCGGTTTACTGTGAACAGACCCAGTCTCATCCCACTGAAGTCAGCCATCCCTAAATCTAGAATCTTAATAGCTGTTACAAGTTTCTCTCTTTCAAACAGGAGTTTGAATTTCTTCATATTATGATCACTATTGGATATATGTTCACACATCATTAGGCTGTTAACTAAATCTGACTCATTATTCATTCTTAGACATGACTTGGCTTGCCCCTGTTTTGGTTCTGGAACATTGCTGCAAAAAACTACCTTGGATATGCTTAAGAAATTCCCTACCTTTTTGACCAGTGCTATGTGAAAGTTAAACTTCTTTTAAAAACTACTCTGCCTTTGCTACACGCTTGTCTAATATCAGCATTTATACATTCAGAGGCTTGTTAACGAGTCTTAAATTATTTTGTATTTCCTAATTCTACCCATAAAGTTTCCATTGCCTGTTTACCTCTCATTGTTTTATCTCATATTGTGACTGATGTGATTTTATCCTTAATCACTAATGCTGCTCCTTCCCCTCTACCATTTTCCCTCTCTTTCTGGTAGATTTGGTTTCTTAGTTCCTAGTCCTGACCAACTTGCATTTAGGGATACAAGGTCCACATAATTTGAATGTATTTAAAGAATCACCCAGGTACCTCTGCCCCTACACATTCTTTAGAGTTGTACCTCTTGTTTTATCTTGTCTCTCCATGTTCTTGCAACCAAAATGAACCATCTCACAGTTCTCCGTATTGACCTTTATCTGGCTCCGATCTGCCCACTCCACCAATTTGTCTATGTCCTTTTGCAATTCGACACTGCCCTTCTCACGGTTGACAATGCTTCAAGTTTTATATAATCCACAAACTTTGACATTGTCCTCTGCACACCAAAATCTAGACCATTAATATATATCAGGAAAAGCAAGGGTCCCGAACCGACCCCTGAGATACTCTCCTATAAACTTCCTCCAGCCTGAAAAATAACCATTACTCGCTGTTACCTATTACTCAGCCAAGTCTGCATGCACATTCTTACAATCTCTCTTATTCGATGAGCATAGCTTTTATCACAGGTCTATGATGTGGCACTGTATCAAATGCCTTTGGAATTCTGTGTCGACCACATCAACAGCATTGCCCTCATCAACCCTCCCCGTGACCTCTTCAAATAAATTCCAGCAAATTAGTTAAATATGATTTTCCCTTAAGAAATCCATGCTGGCTGTTCCTAGTCAACCCACATTTTGCCATGTGATTATTAAATCTATCCCGACTAATTGTTTCCAGAATCTAGTCCACCACCAAAATTAAACTGACAGATTTGTAATTACTGGGCCTATCCGACAACCGTTTTTCAACAAGGGCATAATGTTTGCAGTTCTCTGGTCCTCTAGCCCCTCCCCTGAGTCGAGGGAAGACTGAAAGCTTATGGATGGTGCACTGCACTCTCACTTCCTTCAATATCCTTGGATGCAGCTCAGTCGGTCCTGGTGCCTTGTCAACTTTAAGTACTGACAGTTTATCCAATATCTCCGCCTTATCAACTTTGAATCCTTCTAGTGACGGAGTTCCTTCCT
Organism: Scyliorhinus canicula; assembly: GCF_902713615.1. Classification (NCBI taxonomy): domain Eukaryota; kingdom Metazoa; phylum Chordata; class Chondrichthyes; order Carcharhiniformes; family Scyliorhinidae; genus Scyliorhinus; species Scyliorhinus canicula. The sequence goes on from NC_052148.1 coordinate 225,327,884, forward strand.
CTGTACCTATGGCCTGGGTAGCATCTGCTTCCTTGGTAAAGACAGATACAAAGTATTCATTTAACACCTCAGACATGCCTCTGACCGCCATGTGTAAATTCCCTTTTAGATTCCTAATTGTCCCTATTCCTCCTATTACCACCCGTTTACTATTTATCGGTCAAAAGAAGACTTTGGGATTCCCCTTTATGCTCTGCTGACTGCCAGTATTTCTCATAATTCCTCTTCACTTCTCTCATTTGTTTTCTCACTTTCCCTCTGAACCTCCACCTGGTTCTTAATTGTATTTTCTACCTGACACCTGTACGGTAGCATTGTGGATAGCACAATCGCTTCACAGCTCCAGGGTCCCAGGTTCAATTCCGGCTTGGGTCACTGTCTGTGCGGAGTCTGCACATCCTCCCCGTGTGTGCGTGGGTTTCCTCCGGGTGCTCCAGTTTCCTCCCACAGTCCAAAGATGTGCAGGTTAGGTGGATTGGCCATGATAAATTGCCCTTAGTGTCCAAAATTGCCCTTAGTGTTGGGTGGGGTTACTGAAATGAAATGAAAATGAAAATCGCTTATTGTCACGAGTAGGCTTCAATGAAGTTACTGTGAAAAGCCCTGGGTTATGGGGATAGGGTGGAGGTGTTAACCTTGGGTAGGGTGCTCTTACCAGGAGCCGGTGCAGACTCAATGGGCCGAATGGCCTCCTTCTGCACTGTAAATTCTATATCTATGTAAATCTATGTAAACATATTTGTTCTTTATTTTAATTTCTTTCTCCCTTTTTCATCCAGGAAGCTCTGGATGTGTCTGCCCCACCTTTCCCTTTTGAGGGGATATACCTTGATTGTGCCCAAACCATTTCTGTTTTGAAGGTAGCCCAGTGTTTAGCTACAGTTTTTGCTGCCGAACTTTGGTTTCAGCCGACCCGGCCCAGCTCAGTTCTTGTCCCCATTGAAGTCGGCTCTCCCCCAGTTAATTATTCTTACTCTGGATTTACAATTGTCCTTTTCTTTTTCTTTAGAAAATATTTTATTGAAGCATTTGTAATTTTACAATTCTCCTTTTCTCCCATTGTCCTAAACCTTGTAATATAACTGCCTCCTAAATGTTCCTCCACTGACACTTCATCGACCTGGCCCACCTCATTTCCAAGAACCAGGTCCATGCTGGTTCTTTCTTGTTGGACTGGACACATAGAACCAAATAATTCCTACAGTGCAGAAGGAGGCCATTCGGCCCTTCGTGCCCGCACTGACCCTCTGAAAGAGCACCTTACCTAGGGTCATTCCCCTGCCTATCCCTGTAACCCATCCTAATCTGCACATCTTTGGACATTAAGGGGCAATTTTAGCATGGCCAATCCACCTAACCAGCACATCTTTGGACTGTGGGTGGAAACGAGAGCACCCGGAAACCCACGCAGACACGGGGGGAAAAAGGGCAAACACCACAGTCACCTAAGGCCAGAATTATACCCAGGTCCCTGGCGTCGTTAGGCAGCAATGCTAACCACCGTGTCACTGTGGAAGATGTTTTCACTGGTCTCCCATCGGAGTTACGGAATGAGGCAGGCGGAGCCCCAGGGAATTTTAGACAATTATTTAAATAATTTTCTGCCTTTTGATCGAAGTATCTTTTTCAATTCAGATTCTACGGTACACTAAAACAGACTAGTGAATATGCTTGTCTTTCTTTCTATTGCAGACAAAATTCATTTCATTAAAAGGTCATTTACTTTTCAGTTTGAAGACCAATATTAATTCTAATGCATTTTAAATTAATACACTCATACACTCATAATAGACATCCAAGTGTCATCAATATTGTGATTGAACTATATATCAGAATTTTTTTAACAACTTGATAATAAGGATTTTTGTAAAAATATGTTTTTTTCCCAGATCTGGACTACGTATTTGCACATTTTAGTGGCATATTTCTGACGAGTACAATCTACTTTGTGATATACTGTGCAATAATGAAGAACAAGCCAAAGGTTTACCCAAAAGTATTGCTGCCAGGTACGAATTTGGATGTCATACAAGTATTTTAATTTTTTTTAAATTTAAAATATTTTGTTTGCTAATAATACTTCTTAAAAATCTATAACGCTATTTCTTGTCCTTGAGACAAGTTGTTTAGCTAAAGGGGTGATAAAAAAAAACAACTTGTATTCGCAAAGTCCTTTTAACCTACTGAAACCTCCCAAGGAGCATTATAAAACAAAATATGACATCAAGCCATGCAAGGCGATATTAGATCAGGTAATCAGGAACTTGGTCAAAGAAGTAAGTGTTTAATGAGTGTCTTGAGAAGGAAAGCGAAGCTGAGAGGAATAGGGAGGGAACTCCAGAGCTTAGTGTGTAAACAACTGAAAACATGGCTGCCAGTGATGCCATAATTAGATGACCACATACCTTGGAGGGTCGTGGCGCTTGTGCAGATTCGAGATAGGGAGGGGTCAGGCCATGGATGAATTGGAAAACAAGGATGAGAATTTTAAAATCAAGGCATTGCTTGACTGGGAGCCAATGTAGGTCAATGAGCCCAGCGCTGATAAGGGAACAGAACTAGTGCAAATTAAGACACTGGCAGCAAAGTTCTAGAATTAGAATTGTGGAACTAGAATTTACAGAGCTGAAGGAGGTCATCGAGTCTGCACCGGCCCTTGGAGAGAGCTTACCGAAGCCCATACCGCCACCCTATCCCTAGATCCTCATAACCCAGTAACCCCACTCAACCTTTTTGGACACAAAGGGCAATTTAGCATGGTCAATCCACCTAACCTGCACATGTTTGGACTGTGGGAGGAAACCGGAGCACCCGGAGGAAACCCACACAGACACGGGGAGAATGTGCAGACTCCGCACAGACAGTGACCCAAGCCGGGAATCGAACCTGGATAGCCTCAGATGGTAGAATGTGGGAGGCCAGCTGATATGTTTTGGAACAGTAAAGTCTAGAGGTAGCATCAATATGAATGAGAGGTTTGCAGTTGGTGAGCTGAAGTTGGCAATGTTACAGAAGTGGAAATAGACAGTCTCAGTGATGACACGAATATGTGGATGGAAGCTAATCTTGGGGTCAAATGGATAGAGTGGTTCAGTCTCAGACTATTGCCAGGAGAGAGATAGAGTAAATAGCTATGGAATGGAGTTTCCACTGGGCCCTGAAAACAATGGCTTCAGTTTTCCCAATATTTAATTAGAGGAAATTTCTGCTTATCCAACACTGGATGTCGGATAAACAGGCTGATAATTTAGCAACCAAGAAATCAAGAGAGCTGGTGGTGAGGTCGAGCTGTGTCTCACAGAGTGCATGTGAAAACTGACTCTTTGCTTTTGGATGATATTGCCAAGGGGTGTCATGTCGATGCAAAGTCGGAGGGAGTCAAGGATGATAAATCTTTCAGGGATACCAGAGAAAACATTGTGGGATTGGGAAGACAAGCCATTGTCAGTGATAGTCTGCTACAATTAGATAGGTAAGAATGGAACCAGTTGAGACTAGTCTCACCCAACTTTACTACGGTGGAGAGACGGTCGGCCATGTCAAAGGCTGCTAGCAAGTTGAGAAGGACAAGAAGGGGTAGTTTACCTTTGTCAAAGTCACATGGGATGTCACTTGTAACTTTGCTAAAAGTTTTTTCAGGACTGTGGCAAGTTGGAAACCAGATTAGAGAGATTCAAACATCGAAAGCCAAATAACATAAAGATGGTCATGGATTTGGGAAGCAACAACCCCTTCACGGACTTTAGAGAAAAAAGGAAGATTGGAAATGGGATGGTAGTTTGCAAGGACAATAGGGTCAAAGAGTGGGTGATGGTATACGTAAAAGGCAAAGGGTCAACACCCAAAGAACAAGAACCATCAACAATATTGCCTAAAAAAAACAACAATAAAAAAATACTGCCTAATGTGGAGACCAGGATGGGAAGTTGAGTGGTCAGTGATTTCATGGGAATAGTGTCGAGGGAGCAAGAGATCAGTCTCATGGGCAAGATAAGCTCAAAGAGGGCACAATGGGAGATACGGGAGAAACTAGAGAAAGATGCAAGTTCAGGTCTAGGGCAGGGATGGCTTTAGCGGACACATAACCCAGTAAGCTACTGGAAGGGAGGGATGCGGCAGAGGCAACTGCCCAAATTATCTTGATTTTAGTGCCAAAGAAATCCATGGGCTCCGAAAACTTATAGCTGGAGGTGAGGATGGATATAATGATTATTGTCCATATCCTGATAGCAGCATTCTCCTTTATCAAAATCAAACTCACTGAAATATGTAATACAAAAAAACAAAGTTAAAATAAACATCTTCTACAGCAATAATAAGATACAAGCCTGAACGATTCCTTGAAATATTAATGAGCTACCGTACATAAAACAAGAACACAAAAATAACAACTAAAAAATTTGGATTTGGATATTGTTTATTGTCATGTGTACCACGGTACAATGAATAGTATTTTTCTGCGAGCAGCTCAACAGATCATTAAGTACATGAAAAGAAAAGGCAATAAAAGAAAATACATAATAGGGCAACACAAGGGACACAATGTAACTACATAACACTGGCATCGGGTGAAACATACAGGGGTGTAGTGTTAATGAGGTCAGTCCATAAGAGGGTCGTTTAGGAGCCTGGTTACAGCAGGGAAGAAGCTGTTTTTGAGTCTGTTTGTCCGTGTTCTCAGAGTTTTGTATCTCCTGCTGTTCTCCTGCACATTGCAATCCAAACTTATGAATTTAGGTACGACATAATGCATAAGAAAATTTTAAAAAATCACCACTTGTCTTCCCTTCATGGCTCTCTTGTACATTTGCCCCACTTAGTCTTCAAATGAGGTTCTGACCCAGTGGCTGCAGATGTGGATGGTAGCTGACCTGCAATTGAGGCAACTTTAGATGGCCTTGGAAGTCAACCTTCACCTGTCCTTAGCCTAGAAAGCCAGGCTTCAGACTGCACTTTGGGCAGACTGGCTGACTGGCCATTCAAGGTGCTCTGTTGGAGTGGCAAGGGTGGGAGAATGCATGCAGTCATCCTGAGAGGGCACACTACTGCTATTCTGACAGGCATTCCAGTGCACAAAATATTTGGTTTCACATACTCATCACCTTTCTTCTGTAGCTGAGCTCATAATAGTCCTCACTTGACTCCTATGCAGCTGAACAATGTGCAACCTCTCCCTTTGGTGAGCTGGCACCTCCGCTACTGCAGAATTGAGTCTCATGTCTCATTATTTGCGATTCTTGTTTTATTATATTTTATTTTAGCTTGGTGTCAGTCGTTGCGACTAAGATTGAGTAATGGTGTCTCTTCATATTCATTATTTATCTTTAATTTCTGCTTCCTGTTAGCTAACCAATCCTCTAACCATGCTAATATAGAATTAACTTTTTCTTAGTGTCGTAACCTTTGACACGGAACGTTATCAAATACCTTTTGGAAATCCAAGTGCACAACAGCTATGGGTTTCCTTTTATCAACCTCGCTTGTCACTTCCTCAAGGAAATCTAATAAAGTAGATGCCAGTGTTGTAGCTGAATGGAATAATAATAATAATCTTTATTGTCACAAGTAGGCTTACATTAACACTGCAATGAAGTTACTGTGAAAAGCCCCTAGTTGCTACATTCCGGCGCCTGTTCGGGTACACAGAGGGAAAATTCAGAATGTCCAAATTACCTAACAGCACATCTTTTGGGACTTGTGGGAGGAAACTGGAGCACCCAGAGGAAACCCATTCAGTTCTCGAGCACCAATCTCCAGCGCTACTGCTGGAATGTTGTTCAGGCCCATAGCCTTTTGCAGTATCCAGTGCCTTCAGCCGTTTTCGATATCACATCGAGTGAATTTAATTGGCTGAAGACTGACATCTGTGATGTTTGGGACTTCAGGGGGAGGCCAAGATGGATCATTCACTTGGCACTTTTGGCTGAAAATTGTTGCAAATGATTCATAATGTGCTGTGCTTCCCCCTTCATTGAAGATGGGGATATTTGTGGAGCTTCTTCCTCCTATTAGATGTTCAATTGTCCGTCACCATTCATGACAGGAGATGGCAAGACTGAAGAGCTTAGATCCGATCCATTGGTTCTGGAATCGCTTTGTTCTGTCCATCAATTGCTGCTTTCACTGTTTGTGATGCAAGTCGTCCTGTGTTGTAGCTTCACCAGGTTGACACCTCATTTTTGGGTATGCCTGGTTCTACTCCTGCCATGCCCTCCTGCATTGTTCATTTAATCAGGGTTGATTACCTGGCTTGATGGTAGTGGTGGAATGGGGATACGCTGAGCCATGAGATTGGGGCTATGTACAATTTGGCTGTTGCTGATGGCCCACAACGCCCCATGGATGTTCAACTCAAAAGTTGCATTGTTTGTGGTGTTCCACAATTCCCTAGATTCTGGAAAGGTCCCACAGATTAGAAAATCTTAAATGTAGTACATCTATTCAAAAAAGGAGAAAGACAGAAAGCAGGAAATTGGGCTAGTTAGCCTAACATCTGTCATGGAGAAAATGCTAGAATCCATTATTATAAAGGTTATTGCAGAACATTGAAAAAATCATGATACAATTAGGCAGAGTGAACATAGTTTTGTGAAAGGTCAAATGTGTTTGACTAATTTATTAGATTTCCTTGAGGAAGTGACAAGCGAGGTTGATAAAAGGAAACCCATAGCTGTTGTGCACTTGGATTTCCAAAAGGTATTTGATAACGTTCCGTGTCAAAGGTTACGACACTAAGAAAAAGTTAATTCTATATTAGCATGGTTAGAGGATTGGTTAGCTAACAGGAAGCAGAAATTAAAGATAAATAGGTTATTTTCTGGTTGGCAAGCTATAACTAGCACAATGCACCACAGGGATCAATACAGCGGGCACAACTATCTGTGATCTATATCAATGATATGGATGCAGGGAATGAATGTATGGTCACTAAATTTGCCGATGACACAAAGATTGGTTGGGAAATAGGTTGTCAAGAAGGAAAAGAGTCCACAAAGGGATTTAGACAGGTTAACTGAGTGGTCAAATATTTGGTAGACGGGGATGTAGAAAATGTGAACTATCCACTTTGACAAGAAGAATGAAAGAAAAGTGGGCGGGATTCTCTGTTTGAAAGACTATGGACTGGATTAACCATTTCTCAGACTAAGTGTTGACACCAGCACAGGATTTGTGGCGTTTTACGCTGAAAAAATCGGCGCCAAACCCTCACCGATCCTGCAACTGGTGAGGGGCTGGCAGCCACGGCAAGTAAAACTCCCAGCTCCCCGACAGTGGTCATGCCATAAAACATAGCGCCGGCCGTGTGAGGACCCGACCGGTCAAATATTGCCCCCTTGGCCACCCCCTGGCCAGTTCCCCCAGCCCCCGCAGAAGCCCCCCCTTCCCCCCCCCTCCCCCCAGCCAGCAGCACGGTTCCCAGCCAACTGTGGCGGCGCTGAACAGAGACCACAGTTGCCACGCCGGTTCCCAACCGCTGAGACCATAGGTGAACCGCGCCGTCGGGAACTCGGTCCATCGGCGGCGGTGGATCGTGGAGGCCCCGGAGAATAGAGGGTCAACCCCGCTAATGATATGCCAACAGTGCTTAAACGGCGCGTGGTGAGCAACGCATTTACAACATTTTCACGGTGCCAGAGGATCCCGATTTTGCGTCAAATCAGCCTGTACCACGATTTTGGCATCGGAGGCTATTCTCCGCCCCATCACATTTCGTGATTTTGACGTTGGCCAACAGTGAGTCCTGCCCAATGTTCTTCCACTGGAGGAGAATTGCAACCGATTTATGCTCCCCCTGGGAACGCAAATAGGGAAGCAATTCATAACCCTTGCCATGCAAATTGATGCATGGCAAGAAATACAAGGGTTTCCCGAGGGAATCCCACTATTGGGCCGCCATTTTGGCGAGTGGCCCAATAGCAAATTCCCATCGGACGCCGACCCCCTCCCCACCCCACTCTGCGCACTGCAAAGCAGCCCCCATCCCGCGATTGCCTGGGTGTACCCCCAAGTACAGGGATGACCCAGCCTGCCCACCCCACCCCCAGAGGACTCCCTAACTCGGGTGACTCCTACCTCAGGAACCCCCTGAATAGGGAGACCGCCCTCCCCAGGGACCCACTAAATGGGGAGACTTCTCCCCCACCTCCCAAGACTCCCTAACTGAAGGAAACCCTCCAAAGAGAGAGCCCTTCGCTAGAGGGACTCCCGCAGAGACCCGCTAACTAAGGAAACCTCCCCTCCCCTACAGGGACCCTCTGTGTCTCTGAACTAAATATACGTTAAAAATTATTAATGTTTGACATCCCTGTCATCTAAAATCATCATTAAGCAATGGTATCATTGATATGTCATAGTTTGAATTAAACCATTTGTCACACTTGCATCGGACATTCAGCATAGAAACAGAACCAACCAGCTCATGCTGGTGTTTATGCCATACTCAAGCCTCCTCTCACCTTCCCGCGTGTAAGTCTACTATTGTAGCCATCTGTTCCCTTCTCCCTCATGTTTATCTAGCTTCCCCTTAAATGCATCTACACTGTTCTCTTCAACCATTCATTGTGGTAACGAAATCCAAATTCTCCTCATTCTTTGGTTAGTGAAGTTTCTTCTGAACTGCCTATTGGATTTCTTAGTGACTGCCTTATAGTGATGGTATCTGGTTTTGCTCATCCCCACACGAGGAAACATTCTTTCTATGCACTCTTATCAAAACCTTTCGTAATTTTAGGTTTCCCCACAGTTTTATTTCAAGTGAAATGACACCTAGCAGTTCATTGTTTCCTTATATGTATAGTGACGCATTTCAAGCATCACCCTGGTACATCTTCTCTGCGCTCTCTTCTGTATCCTTCACTTCAAATCTTTTCATTATAGGGTGTGGTGGTATGATTAGCATAGCTGCCTGCCATTGGTGCAGAACAGTGGCTTACCATAGGCCTTGGTCGGTCATGTGCCTCTCGACCGATTGGTTGAGACCAGTCATGTGACGGCTCCCCGATTGGTCGAGTGGCTGAGTTAACCCCGCCTCCAGGGCGGGGTATAAATACCCAGTACCCCCGGCGGTCGTCCATATACTGTAATCGACCGCAGGGCTAACATCTAGCTGATTAAAGCCATACTTTTGTACAGCAACTCGTCTCGCGTTCAATTGATGGTACATCATAGGGTTATTTAAACCGCATCTTGTTCTGCACGTGTGGTCCCACTGTCTCTGAAAACTAATACCTGCAAGGAAATCGAGAACTTGTATTGATATAGCACATTTCACAACCTCAGAATATCCCTTTGAAGGGGAGTTGCTGTTGGGGCTCTTTCTGGACTTCTCTTTGTTAGGCCCAGCTGAAGCCATTGAGCAACCTTAGAACAGGTATGATTTTTTATTGAATCTTAAGAAGGCCCAAACAATGATTGGAAGGAGAGGTAATTAATGTCAGTGGAAATTGATTGCCCCGTAGTGCCAAAGCATTATATTATTCACCTGCATGGTTGGAAGAATTTTTAAAATTAAACCTTTGTTCTGTTAAGAATCTCTCACTTCCCTTGTCGGAGCAGTAAATCGCCACATTGATTTTCAACCACTTCCTGGATTAAACTCTACTATAGCCCTCTTGCAGGCCAATTATTCCCGGAATTTAAAGTGGAGCCAGTATCTACTGTAGCAGCAGTCCAATCTAACTCCCAACTAGTGGTACAGTAACAACCCTGGATATTTTGTTGAATATTCCAGGCATTGCTGATAACTGAAGAAAGGGGAAATGAGCTGCCGCAAATCAGTTTTATTTTTGTTGATGCACTTTCCCTGTTACCCACCACAATTGTTCATCAGTCAAGACCTGAACTTCAGGAGTGAGTGTATTAAACTGGCATTATTAATTACCTCTATGTATGTCCCATTTAGAGTGCGATTCTGTGAAATTACAGCACTGCTTACCAAAATACAGACATGTATGTGGTAGCGAGAGATGCTGGAACACGCAACTGGGAAGAAAATAAAGATTAAATTTCTGTCTCGGCTTAGCTTCAAAACTATATATTTTAGAACTGCATGATACTTGATGAAACTTCAGTAGCGTTGCAAAATAAAGGCAGGGCTATTAACATCTGACATGTTATTTTCTTTGTTAGGCTTTGCTTCAGGAGTGATGTGGGCTATTGCCAACTGCTGCTGGTTTCTGGCAAATAATTTCCTCAGTGCGGTCGTTAGTTTTCCGATAATCACTGCTGTAAGTTGATCAAGCGTTGTTTATATGCTATAAGATTTGGGGGAATGGCTGCTTTTTAAAACATATTGTGAACTATTTTATTGACCTTTTTCAATCCGTACAGATTTGTGTTAGCCGAAGAGCAGTGTTAACAGAGGAAGAATCCTGTTTTTCCAGTTTTTCCCTCAGCATGCTCTGTGCATTTATATTTAGGTGAAGGTTTTGAGAGTGCTTGACACCTCGTCTACATTTATATAAAACAAGGACACATTACAAACTTAATAATTTTACAAAAATGTATAGAAATAGAACCAAAGGCGACATGCAAAAATGTTTTTGAAGCAGTGAGTTGGTTAGATTGGGAATGCACTGTCTGAGAGTGTAGCGGAAAAAGATTCAATTGTGGCTTTCAAAAGAGAATTGGTTAAGCAGTTGAAGAGGAAACATTTGCAGGGATATGGGGAAAGCAGATGAATTGTCTTTCCAGAAAGCCAATGCGGATTTGATAGGCTGAATGGCCTCCTTGTATGCTGTAACCAGCTTGTCAGGCTCTCAACGCGAATCCCGGCACCAGTGAATCAGATGCCCGCAGGGCCTGGCCTCGGGCGGGCTGCACGTGGACTGCATGCTGCCCCATTTCCATGATATGAATTGTTGCTTGCCAGCGCTCCTAGTGGCAGCACGCATTTATTACAATTCTCCACCTGCGGCAGCACGTAGTCTCAAGGTCGTAGAGGATCATTAACTGTACTCAGGTGGTCAGCAAGACACCCTTAAAGCAGCCAGCGCCTCCAGAGTGTTGGTGTCCCTATCAACAAGGCCAAGAAAGGGTATGCCTGCACAGATCCAGGGGTCCCACTCCCTCAATGTTCAGTTCCATCTGTGACAACCATAAGTGGATCATGCAGCTGTGCGGAAAGTTTCTGGGAAGCTGCCAAAAGTCCTAGATTCATACAGTCCAAGTGCCTCAGCTCTTCAGGCCAGCTGAATACCTTTTTGGCTGGATACTGGGGGTTAAGGGATACCTGTTGAACACATGGGGCGGGATTCTCCGACCCCCCCTGCAGGGTCGGAGAATCGTCGGGGGCCGACGTGAATCCCGCCCCCGCCATCTCCCGAAGTCTCTGGCAGCAGAGATTCGGCAGGGGCGGGAATCTCGCCGCGCCTGTCGGCAGGCCCCCCCCCCCCAGCGCGATTCTCCGGCCCACGATGGGTCGAAGTCCCGCCACTGTCATGCCGGTCCCGCTGGCGTGAATCAAACCACTTACCTCATCAGCAGGACCAGGCGGACGTGGAAGTGACCCCCTCCCTGCACATGCAAGGATGACGTCAGCAGCCGCTGACGCTCCGGCGCATGCGCGGACTTCCGCCGGCCGGCGAAGTCCTTTCGGCCCCGGCTGACGTGGCAACCACTCCGGCGCAGGCCTAGCCCCTCAAGGTTAGGGCTTGGCCCCTAAAGGTGCGGAGACGTCCACACCATTGGGGTGGCCCGACGCCAGAGTGGGCCACTCCAACATGCCGGTACCCCCCGCCCCGCCCGGTAGGGGAGAATCCCGGCCATGGTTTCTGATCCCTGTACACAACCCGAATACATGGGCAGTAGGCGTATATAACTGCTGCAAAGAACACCATTGAGAAGACTGTTGGCCTCCTGATGAGGTTGCGATACCGCGCTAGAGTTGGGGCTCAGTAAAATATACTCACAAGGGTACACCCCATCAATGCCATTTGCTGCACATTGCACAACCTGATGCCTCAAGAGGGGAGCAGCACTAGAGCTTGAGGAAGACACTGAGCGAGAGGCATCCTCAGAAAAGGAAACTGAATATAAGACACCTCAATAGATACCAGTTGATGAAGATGGCACCATGGGGCCCAGCTCATTAGACAATGTCAAGCGATGCAGGAGGATTTGTGACCCACTGATCATCAGACGCTTTATGTAAGGAGAGCTTCAAGGGGCCACCTAAGCAAGGAATTCCTTCCCAGAAGCAGCCTGGCTGACCTTTCCTGAGAGACTTTTACCATCTCCCTGTGCATTATATGTCAAAGCTTTCTGTCAACCCATACATTTCTTAGCTGCTCAGCTTAACAAACTGCCCTTATATTTGCTACTACGTATGGTCACTGATAACTGTTGCACAGAAATAAACACATAAATTATTATACATTGAATTTTGAGACCCTTAACTCTTATTAAACATTAAAGTTTCTTCAGCTAACAAACTATCATCCAGTGAGACAGCAAGTGATTATCCATGAATTTGCACACACCGTGCATGCTTATGGTCACTTTAGCGAGTTGCTCTCCCTGTGCATGGAGTTAGCTGGGTAAGGCTTCTGCCTTTCTTGCTCTGGAGCATTAGATAGCCATGGATTATGTCCTCTCAATGCCTGAAACTACTGAGGCCCTTTAGATTTAAGGCTATCTGTATCTGTGCAGGGGTCGCCTCTAACATCAGACCAGCATGGAGAGTATCTGTCCCTGTTAGCAGGGCCAAGAGAGAGTATGCCTTCACATATCAAAAGATCTTGAGAGGAGTTACCCCTTAAGCCTGCCCCTCTTCTGCCCTTTCAGTGCCCACTTGCACTCACATGCTTGCCTGCAGTGAGTCAGCTGGAGATGTGGTTGACCCATCTTGTCCACACGTCGCTGCGATGCAGGAGGACGTCTGTGCACAACATCAGCATCAGCTCGGTGCTGTGCTTCATCTGCCTCTCTATGAGGATTGCCACTCTTGGTGTCATGCACTCACCTGACAGATGGATGTTGTCCTCCATTGTTTGTGAATGGGACTGTATTGACTCTGGAAACACTGACATATGTTCACATGTTTCACGTTTTGCTGATGGCCCCGAGGTTCACTATCTGCCCAAAGCTGAGCATCAGAGGGTCTCTCCTCACTCGGCTGAGGTGAACGAGATGCAGCTGTCACTACCTCGGTTACTACTCCTTTGAACAGAGCTCACCAGATTGTGCTACCTGTTCTACAAGTATCACAATGTCCACTGATATGAGTGTATCCATGTAGAGGGTGAGCTGGAATAAAGTGATGACACTGCATCCTCTGAGCTTCGCAAAAGCTCTGGTCGGTTCCTCATCTGTACCTGCTTGGAGATACATGATTTAAGGAAAACAACTGGCCCAATAATTAACCTCTGGTGCCTCTTGATGAGGAGCTGACAGTGGCCCACAAATGGTCTAGGAAATGATGGATGCAAACATCATTTTACTCTCTTTCTCCATTGCTTCCACACCTGTCTCATCCTTAGTTACACATCCCTCCTTCATCAGTGTCACAGGGCAATAAAAGACACTGCACTCTGGTCCATTCATGCTCCCAGGCATTATTAGCAAGCTTCTCCTGCAAGCATGGACATGAATCATGTCACTCCCATCTCATTGCCCACCTGTACTTGTCACTCTGAGGCATTGGAATTGCATGGTGACATGGCCATTCACCATGTGTCACTAAGTGCACCCTTCACCTATTACTGACCATGGGATTTGGGTGCACGGGTATTGGCCCAAACTTGGGTCTACCACATGGTCTTACATTTCATGGGCATCTTTTAATTCATGCTGGGCTTCCAGTTTTAACTCTAAATGCCACCCACCATTTCAGAATGCACCGGGTCATTAAATCTCTTCCTGAACTCGATCCAGGTTTTTTCAGCAGCTGCTGACTTGCGCTGCCACCTCCAGCCATGTCTTCTTGGCCAAGGTTACTGATATTCTCCTCCGTTCTGAGAGAAACAGGGCATCTCTCTTTCTCTCGATGCTTGCAGGAGCACCTCCAGGGAGGGGTGACTGAATTGGAGTGGCTGTTCCTGATGTTGAAGCCATTCCTCCACTCCCTCCAAAGCTGTCAGCCGTTCCTTTCTGACCTTCGTCTGCAGCTTGCCTGAATGCTGCACATGCACCTATAAAAATGGTGCTTCAGAGGGAGCTGCCAGAACCATGAACCGTTCGCCATCCTTAATTGGTTTGTCCTTGTAAAATCACAGTGGAAGATCCTGTACATCCTGCCAACCTACATATCCCCCAGTCACCCACCAAATTGGTAAACTTCACAGGAAGAAATCTAGTTATTCACTGCTGTTTTTCCAACCTTTGGATGCCCTGTAATTTGGAGAATTCTTGAGATAATAGGAGGAGCCAAGCATCTGCCAATCCACAGAAATTTAAGACATCAAGAATTAACCTCTGACCTCAGGATATTGAAGCCACTAAATAGATGTCTAATATTTGTAGAGATCTGCGAGAAATGCTGATTGGCCCTTGTTTCATGCACCAATCAGATCCTCAAAATAATACAAATAGCTTTTTTCAAGTTTTCTACCTCTATTTAAGTTTTCCATTTTAAATAATTTTTACAATTCTCTTTTAAAAAGAAAACGTATTTTCTACATACAGGACCTGACCACTCAACTTCTAATTTCTCCAATCTTCAATCTCCTGAATCTGCAGCTCTGTGACCCTGACAGTTGCTCAAATGCCAATTATTATTGGGAAATTGGGCAGAAAGACATTCAACAACATCTTGAGGGTTCTTCCAAAAAAGTTGTTAATTGAATATTTTCTCAAGTACAATGTTAATAAGAGTTTAAACATGAAAGAAACAATCCATTTAACTAGCATCAAAATGGGATCGATCAAGGTTGAGAGCTACACATGTGTCCTTAATGAGATGCATGCTATAGATCCTGTCTTAGGAGGAAGGTATAGATCTTAGCTTTAGCCTTCTGATGAGCCCAGATCGGCTAGCCAGGAGGCTGGTTTATCTTTGCTTTATCCGACAAACTAACCACCCACTGGAACCCAGGAACATGGGAACCTGCATTCTCAGGCTCCCCGATACTCCAGAAAATCCTCCGATAATGAAGGTGGGGGTTCCTGTTTTTGAACAGAGTTTCTGCACCAAACAACACCAATGGAATAACTGACACAGGCCTAGGAGAAAGTGGCATAGTGGTATTGTCGCTGGCCTAGTTATCCAGAGACCCAGGGTAATGCTCTGGGGACCCGCGTTCGAATCCCACCACTGACCACTGTCGATTGTTGTAAAAGCTAATGTAATTTAGGGAAGGAAATCTGTCGTCCTTACCTGGTCTGTCCTATATGTGACTCCAGAGCCACAGAAATGTGGTTGACTCTTAAATGCCCTCGGGGATGGGCGATAAATGCCAGCAGCATGAACGAATAAACAAAAATAATTCATGGGCATACCACGGTTTATGACAGGAGAATGTCAGAAGCCAGTGGATTTTAAGGCCCTACTTGTTCTTTTGGAGACATGTATATAATAGTAATACTTACATGTTTAGTTAACTTTGAGCAGTGATTTATTAACCAATAGTATTAATTTATTTCATTTCTGTGCGTGTATTATGCATTGTGTAATAACACTTGCAGCTGATAAAACCTAATATCTCAAAAGAAGTTTGCAACTCTATATAATTTCAATACTGAATATTGTAATTGAGGACCTTAGTACCGAGGCACAGATGGAGCACAGTGTGTGTTTTTTAATAGTGCACATTTTGTTTACTATAAGAATTAAAATTGGATGCAGCAGAAAATTAATTAGAATAGCCATTAACAAAAATCATTAAGGAACTACCAAATGGTTGATTGTATTCCTTTGCCGCTATGCTCTGCTGAAATCATTTTTTTGGTTATTAGATATCTGAGAGACGACAACTTTTAACACTCAGATGGATTTAAATTGTGATGCAGGCAAAAAATGCAGTCTTGTAATTCCCAAACAATATTTTTAAGATTCCATATTTAATTTTCAAGAGTTGTGTACTACATTAAACAAGGTTTCATTTTCTAAACAAATTAACTTTTTATTCACATGATAACCATATACAAATGTATTAATAAAGCTTATTCTCTCAGGTACCAGGCTTCATTGCTGCTTTATGGGGAGTGATAGTGTTCAAAGAAATAAAAGTAAGTATTTAGACTCTATATTCTTTCTTTCTACAGTTTCATGAAACGTAGCAGCTTTATTAAATAAAAGCAAATTACTGCAGATGCTGGAATCTGAAACCAAAGAGAAAATGCTGGAAAATCTCAGCAGGTCTGGCAGCATCTGTAGGGAGAGAAAAGAGCTAACGTTTCGAGTCCAGCTGATCCTTTGTTAAATCCTTGCAGCAACTTTATTGACCACGTGACTTCCCTACCTGTGGTTATTCTTTTCCACTGGTTTGGCTCAGTGACCAACACCTGAGTAAGAAAGTAGCATCTGGGTTCAAGCCAATCCATCGATTTGAACATTTAATCTAGGTTGACATTTCACTGCATTGCTGAGGGAAAGGGACACTGTCAAAGGTGCCATCTTTCAGGTGAGATGTTAAATCGATCCCTCTCCTTTCCCCCTCTGTTCTCTCAGGTGGAGAGGCTGCTATTTGAAGAAGCACAAGAGGGCTCTCCCAGTGTCCTGGTTAATATTGATCTCCCATTCAACCTCATTGAAGCAGAATATCTGATCATTTATTTCATTGTTGGTTGTGGGACTTGTTCTGACATATTTCCCTATGTTTTAACAATCTCAGTAGGAAGTCTTACAACACCAGGTTAAAGTCCAACATGTTTGTTTCAAACACTAGCTTTCGTAGCACTGCTCCTTCCTCAGATTCGCCTGAGTGCTCCGAAAGCTAGTGTTTGAATCAAACATGTTGGACTTTAACCTGGTGTTGTAAGACTTCTTACTGTGCTCACCCCAGTCCAACGCGGGCATCTCCACATCATGGTTAACAATCTCAGCACTTCAAGATTCCTTCTTAGGCAGTGAACTTCTTTGGGACATCCCATGTTTATTAGACGTGCCACATAAATACAAGGGGGTGAATTCTCTGCCTCCCTAGTGGGTGTTTCTTGGCGACGCTCTGTCACTGGCAGCAGTATTCCCCATTCCTGCCACTGGCCAGTGGGATTTCCCATTGTAGCCACCCCATGCCGCAGGCGAGGGTATGCTGCCAACAGAACGGAGAATCCTGCCAGCGGAGAATTCACCCCAAGCTCTTTCATTGATAACTGAATTGAATCATCACATGCGTGTATCAGTAATAGTCCGTGCTTCATTTGACCTACAAAAACTTTGAATGCCCAACTATGTAATATCCATTTAATCAATTTAGATTACTAAATAAAACATCATGATTCCCACAGTACTCACGCATATACTTCTTAAATACATTCTGTTTTATGAATATTTAGAACCTGACTCACTATTTCAAAAGTAGTGTTGAAAAATATTGTTTCTTTTTGTTTATTTACAAACATACACATATTTTCAAAATGTGTTTTTCCCCATAGTTTGCAAAATTATTTTCTATGAATGCCAGCTCCTTAAGTAAAAATACACACTTATTTAAAAAAAATGAAGTACAACCTGTTTGTATCAGTGCTACATGACTTAAGTTACCCTCTCAGATTAAATGGTGTTTGCAGTGTCAAGCAATTCATACCTTGCTTATCTCAAAAATGTTTTCTGATTGCTATCAAACATTAAATATTACAAATCAAATAAAAGTTAAAATCTCAAATATATGGGGCGCGATTCTCCCAGAGAGGGAGAAATCGTAAGGCTGGCGTCAAATCCGGGCGGGTTTGACGCCAGCCTCCCCCTCCCCGACCGGGAACCGATTCTGGTCCCCGGTCGGGGCTAGCATGCCGCCGCCGTAAACTCCAGCATCGCGGGCTTAACGAATTTCGTTAAGCCCGCTTGCCAGAGTTTGCGCCGGCTGACGCGTCACATGACGTCAGCCGCGCATGCGCGGATTGGAAGACTCCAACCCGCGCATGCGCGGATGATGTCATCGCGCATTTGTGCGAAACCCGCGCATGCGCGGGCCGGGATGCCCCTCAGCCGCCCCGCGAAGTGATACAGCGGGGCGGCGGAAGGACAAAGAGTGCGCGGGTATCGGACCCGCTGCCCGCGATCGGTGGGCACCGATCGCGGGCCCATGGCACCCTTGGCACGGCCGTGGTACTGCCGTGCCAATCGGTGCCATGGTTTTAAAAATCGGCACTTTACGGCCGTTTTTACAAACGGCCAGACCAGGTGTGTTTGCCGTTCGTAAAAACAGCCGTAAAGGGCTTGGAACTCAGCCCATCGGCCAGCTGAGAATCGCTGCTGGCCATAAAAAAACGGCGGCAGCGATTCGTATCGGGCATGGGGGGGGGGAGAATAGCGGGAGGGCGTCAGACTAGCGTGGCCGTAAAATTTTACGAACCCCGCTATTCTCCGTGAGTCGTGAGTGCGGAGAATTGCGCCCATGTTTCCTGTCAGCTTGCTGGAACATAATGGCCTTTTCACTCTCCAAACAAAACAGATGATGATATAATTGATTAATTCCTTTGCAAAAGAACTCGATAAACATCATAAAGTGTGTTTGGAAATTCAATAAAATTGAGCAGCATGGTCAAAACATTGCACAAAAAGTTATCTTAAAACCAACCAGTTTTTGTGAATTTCTGAGATGATTCCATGAATGTCATAAAACTTATCAATATAATCAGCTTGTTTCTGTTGAAAGATGTATTTTTATTATTAAGGTAATAAATCTTAAAATAAATGCAATGATATATGAACTTTGCATGTAATGAATTGTTAAAACATATAGAATGCTTGTTAAGTGGCCATTAACCTTCACTCCTTTCAAAGTGAAAATGCTGCATGCGTAGCTTGCATTAAGATATTTTGTTCTTTAAGTATAATAACACTATATGTAGCTCAGTATGTTAGAACATTAATTTACCGCAGTGCTGAATGATAGGATACAGCATTTCCCAGTATCGTCTATCCATTAACTACTATAATGAAAGCAAATTTATCTTAAATAGTCATTTGGTAGTACAGAAGTTGAGTATCACTGAAAAATGAGATGTCAGAGCTTTTCATCTAACACTCATCAGGACAGTTGTAAGAATACTATATGTAAAGGGAACAACAATTTATACTTCATGGGAGGAGATTGCTCCTTGATTGACAAGTGGACTCGGATTGGTATAGGTGTTGCTATGGCAATTGATCAGTTAACTGATGACTGACAATTAACTGGCAAGCTTTGTTTAAATTCAAACCAGCCAGGTTGACTGATTGGTCACGGCATTGCCCTGGGGAATGAGCCAGAGCATGGTTGTCATTTATTTTTGTTTAGTTGAAACAGGCAGAATGTGTGCACATGCTCTTTCTGACTGTAAGGAACAGTCTCTTGGTATCAATACACATAGCATCTAACACGGATAAGTGTGCTGTACTGCGAGCCTGACTGATAATCTTAAATTGGTTGTCAGCATAATTCTTAGAACACTAAGGAACGTCCAATCGTGAAATCACATAAAATATTGGACATGGTGTTTTGACTTATGCTATCAGTCATGCTTACAGTGCTGCACACTCAGATGTGTGAGAAGCTACATATTTTAATTCACAGAGCCTGCTCTTTGCAGTCAGAAAGGACATGTACACACATTGCATCTGTTTTAACTGAACAAAATGAATGACAGCCATGCTCTGGTTCATTCCCCAGTGATCAAGTTCATATCTTGACCAATCAGTCAACCTGTCTGGTTTCAATTTAAACAAAGCCTGGCAGTTGACTGTCAGTCATCAGTTAACTTGTGCATTCTCCATGGCAATGCCTCTTCCAATCAAAGTTCACTTGTCAACAAATTAGCACTCTCTTCTCATTAAGTATAAATTGTTGTTCTCTTTACATTTGGTATTTTGGCGAACGAGTGCAAGACTAAAAGCTTCAACATGACTTTTTTTCAGCGATATATAAATGAGGGGGTAGAGAGCAGAGGGAGGCAGAAATCAAGGTGTGAGTAAATCGCTGCAGCTTTTGCATTTGTACCAGCTGTATGTTCAGAAGGAGTACCAGCTGATGTCTATAAACATCTGGGCGCTTGGTGTGGGCAGGGGATCGATCTATAAAGATCGAGGAAAAACTATAAAATAGATAATACTCAGTAAAACAAAAACGTGTGAATATTGCAATTAGCTTTTTTTTAAAAGCTTGTTGGAGTTCAAGACATTGACATTACTCAATTTTGGGGGAACCCAAAAATGATTTTTTTTCCCAGTAGAATTTGTGATGAACTGAAATTATCAGTGATTTATACTTTCATATCCATCATTTAGTGCCACAATAAGCATGTCTGTCAGTCGCTGCGCATATGTTAGGAATCTCTGTTTCACAATTTTCTTCTCTCCACAGGGACTGAGGAACTATATTATTCTTGGCATAGCATTCTGCACTATATCAGCAGGAGCATTAGCAACTGGCTTTTCCAAGATGTAGCTACAGAAATTGGGCCGGAAGATGGCATCAACGCAAAGTCATTTGCAGTGATACTGAAATTGAAACAATTTGGATCAACATACTGCTTTTAATGTACACGGAGTCTCAACCACTGTGCAATACTTTGGAACAACTGTTTGTTCATCAGCCATAAGGTTGCAGGATTTTTTATTTGAGTCCTTTTACAATTCTGTAAGTATTTATTAGTTGTGAAATGTTAAATGTTTATTGACCTTCGTACAGTTCTCATTCAAAATACAACTGCTGCAAGAGGTGTCATACTTGGGAGCAGAGTTACTATAAATGAATAAGATAAGAATTCCTAATTAACAAAACATTCTGGTATAGCGTATTAAATCTTTAATTCAATAACAGACTAAACAAGGACACCGGGAAGTGATTAGTATTTTTGTTTTAAAAAAAATATTAGTGGTTTCAGCCTTGGCTATTTGGCAGAATTTTCACCTCTGAGTTTAAGGTTGTGGGTTCAAACCCCGCTCAGAAAATTGAGCACATACAATTAGGGTGGCACTTTAGCGCAGCATTGACCGTGTATTGCTATTGTCTTGAATTCTTCCTCTCTGCTGGCTAACGTTTATCAATCAGTAAACACGATAGGTATATAAATTCAAGTCAATTCTTTCTTCACGTAACATAAAACTGATTGATATCTTTTGGTAAATTGGACAGTATATTCACCATATCATATACTCAACCACTCAATGGCCAGATGTGACCTGACTGAATTGATCACTATTGATCCCTATTCACCCTCTATCAGACTTATTTAAGACTTATTTGATTCTGAGTTGAACATCTGACTACATATCCTTTACTACTTCCTTAGTAACATTCCCCAGCACAGACCTTTGTTCATTCCATTGGCTATTGAAACTCTTATCTGTGCCTTTGTCTCGCAAGACTTATTTACACCTTTAATCTCCTAGCTAGCCACCCATTCTCCAAACTTCATAAATATCAGCTAATCCACATTTTGCTGCCTGCATTCTATACGGCACCAAGTCCTTCACATCTATCACCTCATTACTCACTGACCCACATTGACTCTTAATTCTCTATGTGTCAAACTTAACATTCCTATCTTTATGTTTAAATCCTTTCACGGACTTTCTCCCTGTCTCCAGCCTCAAGCCCTACAAGCCTCAAGAACATTGGCTTCCTTCCACTCTGGCTCTTGGTGCATCCCCCAGTCCTTCCTACCCCACTATCGGCATCCAAACATTCGGTTCTGGAGTTCCTCCCCTCCCAAATCACACTTCCTAATCTATGCTTATTAGGTTGAGCACCTTTGTCTGATTTACACTTCTGTGCAGTGCCTTTGCTTGTTATAACTGCTGTATAAACATGTTTTTATAATGTATTAATCATTTTAATTTAATAAATGAGGGATAATTTGGGTTATCTTTTAACAATGTTTTAAGAATTTGAGAATTAATGTCATTATCTTCTGTCTCAAAATATTGTTTCTCTTTCTGTTGGCTAAATTTGCATAAATAATAAGAATAGATCAACTGCAAATAATGTGATTTATGTCTGCGACTTAAAAATATCCACATCTTCCTTTGGGATTTTACCACAACCACAAAGACAAATTTTGCTTTGAGCTTAATTGTACCACCTACTCGGAGCACTTCCTCAGTCGGCAAAACCCAATTCAATATGGGGTGACTTTGAGTCCAGGCTACTGGTGGAAGCTTTGTTCACCGACAGCCCAAAGCAGACATTTAGACATGCGTTGCCCACAATTTACTAAATGTTCTTGTTAGAGCGGTGGCCAACACCCATATTTCTGATTTGCATGACTGGCAGGTGAGGTTCCCATCAGCGGTGTGGCCCTCATATTGTTTCATGTTTTGGTGCCTGCAGTGCACAAAGAATTCATTCTCCTGACTGAAATACTGCATATTTCAGCGACAATCAGAAGTGCGCAATTGGATTGGGCACGGATTTGACTGTCTCACAATTTAAAAACAAATCAGTTTGGGGAAGCTCAGATAAAAACGTTGGGACATCACTTTCAGTTGGGTCACATTGACCTGAACTGATTGGAAGCACACAGGGACAAGAGAGTCGGGTCCCTGAAACTATGAAGTGGGACCAAGCCTATCATTGTGAAACTGGGTTCTGAAATGGATGTTAGCCAGTTGGAAATTTACTCTGATGTATTGTGGTGTGTTACAGACACTAAACTTGTGAAGAAAAGATTAACAATTAAAATAGGGTGATGAGGTACACTGCATGCAAACAACAGAAATTTTGCCCTAATAATTTGGATAAGAGCTGTTTCTGAGTTCCGATGAAGGATTTTCTATGTTCTAGCTTTGCAGTTTTGTCTTTTTATTGCCAACAGAAAGTGAAATGGTGGCACTCACATGATTAAAGTTTTCACAGAAAAAATATATTTCCAAAAAATACTGAAGTAATCCTGTTTGCTTTGTTTATATAATAAAATCTTGCTTGTTCAATATCCGTGAGAATATTATGGTTATTTTTATTTATTTTCACACGCTGATCCATTATCAGCAAATTATCAATTTGCTTAAGCACTTAATCTGCCTTTGTATTCTTATTAACAAAGTGAGTAAAGTAACACGTCTGGACCAAAACGTTTGTTTTCCTGATGGTGATAGTCAAACTAAACTCCTTACAGGTTGTGGTAGTCACTACTGTTTGTATGATACGTATACGAGAGGTAATACGGGGCGAAATTCTCTGCAGACCGTCGTAACGCCGATTTCCGGCGAGCAAAATTGGTATAGATGACTCCGGCTTGGGGGCCTTCTTTTAGGCGGCTATTCTCAGTTCCTGGAGGGGCCAGCAGCGGACTGACGCGATACGCGTCAGTTTCACCAGCTGCGGAAGTGGTGAGACCCGGCGTTTTGGGGGGGGGGAGGAGGAGGAGATAGACAGACCGGCATTTGGGGGGGGGGGGGAGGAGGAGAGAGACAGACCCGGCATTTGGGGGGAGAGAGAGAGAGAGACAGACCGGCATTGGGGGGGGGGGGAGAGAGACAGTTGGGGGGTTTGCGGCGTTGAGTGGAGAGGAGAGGGGGGTGGGGGTTTGCGGCGTTGAGTTGAGAGGGGGGGTTGCGGTGTTGAGTTGAGAGAGGGGGGCGGCGTTGGAGGGGGGGCGGCGTTGGAGGGGGTAGGGGTGGTGAAGGGGGTAGGGGTGGTGAGGGGGGGTTGGGGTAGGGGCAGCGGCGTGCAGAGGAGGGGGGCGACGGATGCCCGGGGCCAACGCACCGTCGCCCCCCCTCTGCACGCAGCTGCCCCTACCCCAACCCCCTCCCCTCACCACCCCTACCCCCTTCACCACCCCTACCCCCCTCCAACGCCGCACCCCCCCCCACTAACGCCGCACCCCCCCCCCCACTAACGAAGGAAGGAAGGGGGAGGAGGAGGGGGGGGGGAGGAGGAAGGAGGGAGGGGAAGGAAGGAAGGGGGGAGGAGGAAGGAAGGGGGGGAGGAGGAAGGAAGGGGGGGAGGAGGAAGGAAGGGGGGGTGTGGGTACCGGCCTTCAGAGGGAGGGGGACGGGGTGTGGGTACCGGCGTTGAGGGGGGGGCACCCGGCGTTGAGGGGGGGGACCCGGCGTTGAGAGGGGGGGGTTGCGGCGATGAGGGGGGTTGCGGCGTTGCGAGAGATGGGGGGGGCGGCGTTGGAGGGGGGGTAGGGGTGGTGGAGAGGGGGGTAGGGGTGGTGGAGAAGGGGTAGGGGTGGTGGGGAGGGGGGTAGGGGTGGTGGGGAGGGGGGTAGGGGCGTTGGAGGGAGGTAGGGGTGGTGAGGGGGGGGTGGTTGGGGTAGGGGGCAGCGGCGTACAGAGGGGGGGGTGATGGTGCGTTGGCCCCGGGCATCCGTCGCCCCCCCCTCTCTGCACGCCGCTGCCCCCAAACCCCCCCCCCCCCCCCCCCCCCCCCCCCGATGCCGCAACCCCCCCCCCCCGACACTGAACGGCGTCAACCATCATCAATTGTTGACGCCGTTTTAAAGCTACTGTGATTTTCGCCGACGTGACCCATGGCCACGTCGGCGGGACTTCGGCCCATCCGGGCCGGAGATTTGTGGAAACAAAAATATAATGAAATCCCGCCGGCGCCAGCTGTTTTCAGAGGCTGCCGGCGGGATTTGCACAGCGCCGGTTTTTGGCCGGTCAGAGAATTAAAAACCCTGGGGAGCGGGATTAACGCCGCTGCCGGCCGATTCTCCGACCCTGCGTGGGGTCGGAGAATTTCGCCCACGGTAAGGCTCCTGTACTACAGGTACGGGGCTAGATCCCTTCCATGCTGGCTCTGCCCAGTAGGCGGAGTATAAATGTGTGGGCTCACCGGGCTGCAGCCATTTCGGCAGCAGCTGCAGGAGGTTACACATCTCTGCTTAATAAAGCCTCGATTACTCTCTACTCTCATCTCGTTGTAATTGATAGTGCATCAATTTATTAAGCAGAGATTTTACAACGTTGAACCTACGCATCAAGCCAGATCGCCTGCAGGTGCACCCTCAAGCAGACAACGCCACGTTGGCCTTCGACCACTGGATAGCTTGCTTTGAAGCCTACATCAGAGCAGCGGCAAACCAACCCTCTGAAGCACAGAAACTCCAGATCCTGTACACACGGTTGAGCTCCGATATGTTTCCTCTTATCCGGGATGCACCCACCTACGCTGAGGCCGTGGCGCTTCTGAAAGAGAACTACGTCCGGCCAATCAACAAACTCTACGCCAGGCACCTCCTGTCCACCCGGCAACAACTCCCCGATGAGTCATTAGACGATTTCTGGCAAGGAAATGCGATTGCCAGGCAGTTTCGGCCGTTCAACATACTGAACTCCTAATCAGGGACGCTTTCGTTATGGGTATAGGGACGGCGTACATCCGCCAGCGCCTTTCAGAAGAGGGTACGCTCGACCTCACGGTGACCAAGAAACTCGCGACCTCACTAACGGTAGCATCCCGTAATGTACAAGCGTACGCCCCTGACCGCACAGCACCCCCCTCATGGACATCGTGGGCCCCACCAGCAGCCGCTCCCAACCAACCCCAAGCCGCAGCCAGCCAACCCCAGGGGGCCCAAGTGCTATTTATGCGGGCAGACAAAGCACCCCTGGCAGCGCTGCCCGGCGCGGAGCGCAATCTGCAAGACCTGCGGGAAGAAGGGGCATTTTGCTGCGATCTGCCAGGCCCAGTCCATCGCTGCTGTATCCAGTCCCATTGTTCCTGCGCGACCCATGGGCGTCGCCATTTTCATCACTGCAGCCCATGTGCGGCCCGTGGGCGCCGCCATCTTCCTCTCAGCAGAACACGTGCGGCCCGTGAGCGCTTCCATCTTTAACGCCACCCGCCACGTGCGCCCTGTTGGTGCCGCCATCTTCAACGCCATTTTGGACGGCGCCTCAGGACCCCTGCTCGTCTGGCACCTCATCTGGCCGCTCATCACCCGCAACCGCCGCCGACCAACCCGAGGCCCACCAACATCAGCCACAGATCGCCTCCATCATGCTCGATTAGTCCCACCCACACAACCTCGCAACCGCGACAACGACGCTGAAAGTCGATGGCCACAAGACATCTTGCCTTCTCGACTCCGGGAGCATGGAGAGCTTCATCCACCCCGCTACGGTAAGGCGCTGCTCCCTCGCGGTACACCCCGTGACCCAAAGAATCTCTCTGGCCTCCGGATCCTACTCCGTGGCGATCCGGGGGTACTGCATCACCACCTTCACCGTCCAGGGCGTAGAGTTCAGCAACTTCCGGCTCTACGTCCTGCCCGACCTCTGCGCTGCATTGCTACTCGGCCTGTACTTCCAGTGCAACCTCCAAAGTCTAACTCTAAAATTCGGCGGACTCCTACCACCCCTCACCGTGTACGGCCTCACGACCCTTAAGGCCGACCCACCCTCCCTGTTTGCAAACCTCACCCCGGATTGCAAGCCCGTCGCCACCAGGAGCAGACGGTACAGTGCCCAGGACAGGACCTTCATCAGGTCGGAGGTCCAGCGGCTGCTGTGGGAAGGCATCATTAAGGCCAGCAACAGTCCCTGGAGAGCCCAAGTGGTAGTTGTAAAGATTGGGGAGAAACACAGGATGGCGATTGACTACAGTCAGACCATCAATCGGTACACGCAGCTCGACGTGTACCCCCTTCCACGCATATCTGATATGGTCAATCAGATTGCACATTACCGGGCCTTCTCCACAGTGGACCTGAAATCTGCCTACCACCAGCTCCCCATCCGGAAGGCGGACTGCCAATACACTGCGTTCGAAGCAGACGGCTGCCTTTACCACTTCCTTAGGGTTCCCTTCAGCGTCAATAATGGGGTCTTGGTCTTCCAACGGGAGATGGACCGAATGGTTGACTGGTACGGACTGCGAGCCACCTTCCCGTACCTAGATAACGTCACAATCTGCGGCCACGACCAGCAGGACCATGACGCCAACCTTTTCAAATTTCTCCACACCGCCAAACTCCTGAACCTCACGTATAACAAGGAGAAGTGCGTTCAGCACCAACCACTCAGCCATCCTTGGCAATGTGGTGCAAAATGGAATTCTAGGGCCCGACCCCGATCGCATGCACCCCCTCATGGAACTCCCCCTCCCCCACTGCCCCAAGGCCCTCAAACGATGCCTGGGGTTCTTCTCATACTGTGCCCAGTAGGTCCCTAACAATTCGGACAAGGTCCGCCCACTCATCCACTCCACAGTTTTTCCCCTCAAGGCTGAGGCCCACCAGGCCTTCAACCGTATCAAGGCCGACATCGCCAAGGCACCAGCTGGTTCCCCACACCCCCCTCCCCCTCCATTTGCCCCGGCGCCACCCATCCACATACAACATGAATGCTCACATACAATATAAATAGTTTTTTAAAAAACGCTCACATACCAGTACATAGTTTTCCACCAACCCGCTGGACTCTTTTTTTAACAGGGGGTGAATGTGGTAGTCACCACTGTTTGCATGATGCGTGTATGTAAGGCTCCTGTACTACAGGTACGGGGTAGATCCCTGCCTGCTGGCTCCACCCAGTAGGCGGAGTATAAATGTGTGTGCTCACCAAGCTTCAGCCATTTCGGCAGCAGCTGCAGGAGGCTACACATCTCTGCTTAATAAAGCCTCAATTACACTCTACTCTCGTCTCGTCGTAATTGATAGTGCAACACAGGTATGAGAAAGTCTGGCCATTTGCCACTGCAGGAGTTCCTCAGTATGGAATGTTAGTGTGACACTGGCAGCACAGAGCAACACTCTGATAAGGACTTGGCTTACCTTTGTCTTGGATCTCAGACAAGCAAGGTTGAACAGCTTTCCGTCAGTTCTAGATAAGTAAATGACCTGAAGATATACAATTGCAGCAAAAAGATGAATATGCCAGAACACAATCCCCTTCTGATTGTACCATGGATTTCAAAGCGGTCCATTGTTGCCTCTTCATGGCTGACCTCACATCATGATGTTATGAAGCAGGATATCACACTCAGCAGCATTGGTTGGTGTGATGAAACTCAAATACTTACCTTTGGAGGTTGGGGACTCCAGTTCCCGGTGAGCATGGGGAAATGGTCACACATGTGCATTTCATGTTTTATATGTTCTTTGGGGAAATAGCCCTGAACCAGTGCAAAAAGCAGGTCAGGTCATCTGATAACTCAGCGCTATTTTGATAAGTGTGTCTCAGGGAGCAGGGCATGGAAGGGGGAGTTAAGATTGAAACTCTGCGAGGTGGGGCATTGTTAGGCCGTCCAAATGGGAGCAATATTTGGGGAGAATTCCACGGTGAGTTCTTTAAATGGGGAAATTGAAAATCTTTGTGAGAAAGACAAGGTTTCAGTGAAGCTGGTTGGTTCACAATGAGACAAAAGTCTTTGGAGGTTGTTGAGAAATCCACCGAATCTGCTTTGGTCGCATCTGTCACTTACTTTAATGTATGGTGTGTCTGACCAAGGTTCACATCTTAATTCACATGTACCATATACTTACCTGAATGTGAGGGTATAAGGTAGATATTGTAAATTGTTTTATCTTTCTGAATGTGTATGTGTCTGAAAATATATTTGCTGGGATGAAAGACTAGGTGAATATTTGGATCATCTTGTGTTTGTACTGAGATTTTCCCACCCTTTCTGTGTGATGTAATATCGTACACCTTTTCTGTTTAATAAATATTCTATTCTTTGTGTTAAACGTTCACAGCAGACTCCTGTGAATTTGTTCAGTAACTTTCCTCCACTATTCATGAAAAAAAGTTAGGATCTATCAAGCCAGGTTTCACTCTAGGATCTGACTTGTCCAATATTAACATCTGCTGGGATTGGAACAGCAGGCAGCCAATTTTCTCCAACAGCTTAAATAGATCACCTCTACTCACATGGTCGAGTGCTTTGCTGAGATTACTGAAGGTAATATATCATGGTCTCCTTTGTTCATAGCATTTCTCATGCATCTGCCAGACTGAGGAGACCATGTCAACTGCAGATCTTCCAGTTCTGAAATCACACGGGGATTCTGGATAGATGTGGTCAGCCATGATCTGCAGTCTGACGAGGGAAACACAGGCAAATACTTTTCTGACAGTACTCAGCAGGGAGATGCCTCAGTAGCTGTTTCAATTGCTGCGGTCAACCTAGTTCTTGTACAGGGTCACAATCTTTGCAACACACATATCCGGAGACACTGCAGACAGAGAAGATTACACAATTGCTGTAGGAATGTCGGTTCCCAGTTGTTTGGGTTCAGGCAGTATGGAGCTTTGCCATGATAAGTGAATCAAAACCTTTGCTAAGTTTCTCCACTCCGAGTTTGATCTCCAGCTCTGCCATGACAGAGACAGGGTTTGCGATGGTGCCTGGAGCTTCTGTGACAGTTTCCTCCCGAGTGTGCAATTCAAGGTGGTGTTCCCTGTATTGAAGGTTATATGGATATTCTGGCAAAGGTGTAACCAATAGTCATTGATTCACTGCCTAGCAGTCTGTTGGACTTTACTTTTGAATGGCTATTAGGGCATTGAAAGTTCTCTTACTCGGATCTCTCTTGTCACTATTGAGATTGGACCACTTGGCTTCAATGACAGGTTCCATTGTGTTGATACTGGCCTCAAACCACATTGCATTATTTAATATATCACTGTCTAAAGGAGCATAATTTTAGAAGGTTGGTTCTAGCTCCAGCTTGATGAGAAATTACCAGCTCTGATTTTGAACCCAGAGCCAGTTTCCTCATTCCAAATCAGTTAAAAAATCTTCTACAAGATCAAAAGCTGTGCCTTGCAGTAATTCATTCAAACACAGCCGAGTCTCCAGCATAGCAGTGAAGATTGCTATTTAACAACATCAATCAAAGTTAATGAGCATTATGGAGCCTCAGTCAGAAAGCTATTTCACATTTGATCACTTGCAGTTGAATGTGAATCAGTCTAATGTTTACTTTTATTGTTCTTTTAGTGGATAATTGGCAAAACTGGACATTCTCTCGGTTAATACAGCATCAATTTATACCAAGAAGCAAATTGAAAAGAAAAAGACTTCCTAGAGACCTTTACTTTCATCTACCTTCCTGCTCCTGGATGTGTTGCCAATTGCTGGCGTAAAGCTGTCTGTCACCTCTGCTCAGGTTTCTTGATATAGCTGCTGCCTTTAGTTATAGCTGTTGCAAGCTGAAATCGGCAAATTATTGGCATACAATGATCAAACTTGTGTCAGCTAACAGCTACAGATACATTTGCAGTGGAAAACATCAGCCAGTTTGAATTAATTTCTGCTCAATTACCTTTATACTTTATTATGTTAAAGGTGCATAACTGCTCTGGTTGATTTTGTTGAATATGCAATGCATCAATGAACTAATTGGCAAGTTTATGACACCTTTAATGTCTTTTGTGCTGGCATAAATATTGTGCTGGTGAGAGGTTGGACTTACACTGGAAATAGGTGGCGCGTTGAAGAACATAGAACATTAAAAAAAACAGCACAGAACAGGCCCTTCGGCCCACGATGTTGTGCCGAACTTTTGTCCTAGATTAAGAACAAATTAATCTACAACCCATCATTCTACCATAATCCATGTACCTATCCAATATCCGCTTAAAGGTCCCTCATGTTTCCGACTCAACTACTTCCACAGGCAGTAGAATCAGTAAAATTCGCGCACGAGCAGTTGGAAGAGAGCACAGTCAGAATGAGTACAGTTGGGATTTTAGAGCTAAGTGGGAATTCAGTGCAAAGCACAAGAGGTACTGTTGCCTCTGGTTTGACCAGTTTGAGAGCCGGGTTTCGGAGCTTCAGTGTCAGCTTGAGGCACAGCAGTGCATCCGCAAGACTGAGAGATTTGTGGATAGCACATTTCTAAACGTCGTCAGCCTGCAGCTGAAGGAAGTGCAGGCAGAGGGGGAATGGGTGATCACCATTCAGAAGAAGGGAGGGGGCAGGCAGATAGTCAGGAAAGTCCCAGAGAGAGGGCAGCACAGTGGTGCAAGTGGTTAGCACGGTCGCCTCATATTGGTCCCAGGTTCAATCCCAGCTCTGGGTCACTGTGTGGAGTTTGCACATTCTCCCCGTGTTTGTGTAGGTTTGGCCCCCACTTTGGAAATTGGAAAAAATGAATTGGATATTTTAAATTTATATTTAAAAAAAGGAAAGCCCAGGGTGCATCTCACTCATGAACCATTTTCTGCGTTGGAATACAGTGAGAGTGGATGGTTCATCCGACGAGTGCAACCGAAGCCAAGTTCACGGCACTGAGTGACTCAGCTGCACAAGGGAGGAGGAGTAAAAGTGGAAGAGCAATAGTGATAGGAAACGCAATAATGAGGAGTGCAGACAGTCGTTTCTGCGGCCATTTCTGGGGAAGGTGAGACCTGCACAGGTCACACAGGTGGCAGCTGAACCGGAATGGGACCAATGTCTGCGAGGAGGTTTGCTAGTGCTGTTGGGAGGGTTGAAACTAATTTAGCAAGGGGATGGGATTCGGAGTGGAAGTACAGTGGTGAGTAGAGGGTGATGCACAGCCAAATATAGAAGAAAAACCAAGTTGATCTGGAAGGCAGAGGGTAGATAGACATATTAAGAGGCAAGGGAATATGGCAAGGCTGGATTTTAATGCAATGAGTCTTACAGGTAAGGCAGATAAATTAAGGGCATTGCTTAACACATGGGAGTATGATATTGCTATCACAGAGACATGGTTGAGGGAGGGGCAGGACTTGCAGCTCAATATTCCAGGCATAGAATCTTAAGGCGAGACTGGGGGGGGGGGGGGGGGGGGTTGGATAAAAGAGGCGGTGGTGTCACAATATT
Source organism: Scyliorhinus canicula (assembly GCF_902713615.1). Classification (NCBI taxonomy): domain Eukaryota; kingdom Metazoa; phylum Chordata; class Chondrichthyes; order Carcharhiniformes; family Scyliorhinidae; genus Scyliorhinus; species Scyliorhinus canicula. Next base: position 225,359,716 of record NC_052148.1, read on the forward strand.
AATCAAGGAATCAATTACTACAGTGAGGAGGGATGATAGCAGGCTCCTCAATTGAGGCCATATGGGTGGAACATAAAAACAAAAGGGCCAATCACATTGCTGTGAGCATATATAGACCCCCAAACCATCATGAGAGATAGAAGAGCAGATTAAATAGGCAAATCTCAGAGAAGTGTAAACAAATATGGGAATAATAGGAGGGGATTTCAACTTCCTCAATATTAATTGGGATAGACAAAGTGTGAAAGGCTTAGAGGGGGTGGAATTCTTGAAGTGCATCCAGGAGAGCTGTCTGAGCCAGCAAGTGAAACGTCCTACAAGAGAGCGGGCAGTTCTGGACCTAAATTTAAGGAATGAATCTGGCTAGGTGGTGGAAGTGTCAATGGGGAGCATTTTGATGATAGTGACCATAACTTGGTGAGATTTAAGGTAATTATGGAAAGGGACAAAAATAAACCAGAAATAAAGGTTTTGAATTCAGGAAAGGCTTATTTTAATATAATAAGACGGGATCTGGCCAAAGTGGACTGAGAGCAGCTACTAGTAGGACAATCCACATCAAAGCAGTGGAAATCATTCAAAAACTAAATAGAGGGAGTACAGGACCCACATGTTCCTGTAAAGGTAAAGAGTGGGACCAAAACGTCCAGAAATGGACTTGCGGTGGCGGCCATAGAGTGAGTGGTCGCACATTTGGTGGTTCCACTTGAGGCAGGATTGTTTGGTCCTTGTTACCTGATCACAGGGGGTGATTACTGGTACAAAGTACAGGAACAGACAGAGATAAGGATTCTCCTCTGGGTGGGCATATCTCAACCCTATCAAACAGGAATTGCAACTGTAAAGTGGCAACAGTCAGACCAGGAGCTTTCAAGGAGTGCGATAGAAGTATGTAGTGGACATGCTTGTGATGCGGGGGACAGGGTAGTTGACCGACCCCTCGAGGTGGGTGGAGCGCACAGGTCCCTGAGGAGGAGGGTGAGCAGCCGAGGGTGATGGTGGTATGACTGCACAGATACCTAGACAAGGAGAAGATTCTGCAGTGGGTGAAAGAGATGAGGAAGTGCACTTGAAAAGGGAATGTGTTTTGGATCTACCAGGATTTGACTGCGGAGCTGGCCAGGGCTGGGTTGAGAACGGTTAAAGCGGTCCTGTTCAAGGAAGGAGTGAAATTTGGGGTGATGTAGCCAGCCCAGCTGTGGGTCACATACCAGGGCCAGAAGTTCCACATGAACACGCTGGAGGAGGCGAACAGGTTTTTGCGAGTGGAGAGACTTGTAGGACTTGTAAGAACTTTGGACATGGAGATACCAGTGGGGAGAATGTTGATGCTCTTCAGCTGGGTTGAATATTGTATCATGTTTTATATTATGCGGGTTAGTGGGGTCGTGGATATAAGTGGGAATGTGGAGGAACAGGGATGAGAGGTTGGGGGAAGGCAGTTGCCTCGAGTGGGGGCCACCATGCTAGCGGATAGGCTAGTCAATGGGAGTGAAGCGGGGAATAGGTCTGATATGGGGGCGGGGGAAAGGGTTGGTTTTCTTTTTCTTTTTCTCTGTTGGAGGGGTGGGGAGTAGGGATGGTTGCTGACGTGGACGGATTTGGTGTGGCGCAGTTGCTTCAGGGGTGATGGCAGCAGACATCATGGGGAGGACCGTGAAGGGCTTGGGATGTGGGCCTGGGGAAACTGGTTAAAGCAGAGATATGGCTGACTGGAGGAGAGGGGGCCCGCACCCTCCCCTCGCACCCTCCCCCCCGATCCGGCTGATTTCATGGAATGAACAGGGACTAAATGGGCCGGTTAATAGGTTGCACGTGTTCAAGCATTTGAGGAGTCTGAAGGCGGACATTGTATTTTTGCAAGAGACCCATTTAAAGGGTGGTGGATCAGATAAGCCTGAGGGAGGGATGGGTGGAATAGGTGTTTCATTCAGGGCTGGATATGAAGATGAGTCGGTTGGCAGTGCTGGTTAATAAGAGGGTGTTCTTTGCGGTGGGGAGTATAGTTGCAGACCCTGAGGATAGATTTGTGACGGTAAGCGGGAGGTTGGTGCTGGTGAACATTTATGCTCCAAATTGGAATGATGTGAAGTTTGAGGCGAGTCCTCGCAAAGATCCCAGGCCTGGACACGCGTCAGCTGATCATGGAAGGCTGGGGGAGGCCGAGGGCAAAGGGATTTCTGTTATTTTCGCATGTCCACAGGGGTACTCCTGGATTGATTTTTGTCCTGGACAAGGCACTGCTAGCGGGGTTGGTTGGTTGGGGCTGAGTATTCGGCAATCTTTTTCTTTTAAATGTATTTTATTACAAATGTGTGTTAAAACAGTAACATATACAACAACACACCCCACAACCTCACAGTTTGTACAATTTTCTTCTTTTGACCCCCAAACCCCCTCCCTATCCATCCCCGTGACGCAGTTCCTCAAACATTATCATGAACAGCCCCAACCGTGTCTGGAAGTCCTCCTCCGACACCTTCAAATTTGATCCTTTCCAACCAGAGAAAGTCGTACAGGTCCCTCAGCTAGGCCACCTAGCTGTATGCCGTATCCGACCTCCAATTCAACATTGTCCTACGCTAGGCAATTACAGAAGCGATCGCTATGACGTTGCCTCCCTTCCCCTCCATCAGCTCCGGCATTTCCGATATTCCAAAGATCCCGCCATCGGGTCCAGCCTGACCTCCACCATCACAATTTTAGACAATGTCCCAAACATCGCTTCCCAGGACCTCTCCAGATTCTCACAACCCCAGAATATGTGCGCATGATTCGCCGGCCCCCGCCCACACTTCTCGCACTCGTCGGCCACCCCTTGAAAGAACCCACTCATCCTCGCCTGAGTCATATAATAATAGTAATCTTGTCACAAATAGGCTTACATGCACCCTACCCTATGCACTACCTTGAACTAATCAAGCTCATCTTATACAAGAGGAGGTTGAATTCACCCTACGCATCACCTCACACCACAGACTCCTGTCTATTTTCCCCAACTCCTCCCACTTGCTCTTAATCCTCACCACTTGTGCACCCCGTGCTCCCCCAACCACCCATATATGTCTCCAATCCTACCTGTAGTGATATGGTTTTGTTGTAATTCACCGACTAACCACTAGGAATCTTATTAGTATGTAAGTGAAAGTTAGAGTCAGGTGACCCCCTCAGACTGGCTGGAGGAAGGTGGAGAAAGAGGTTGCTTGTGCATGATCATACTGTTATTCATCAGTTGTTTTATATATAGTTTACCCACAGTTAATGTTAATAAATCGTTTATTGCTTTAGCTACAAGTATTATAATATAGATCAGGCCATCTGATAAGAACATTACATTACAGTCCCCCGACTCATCCAGGAGCAGCAGTTGCTACAATAGGGTACATCCCTGCAACCTGGGAAACACCCTCCACTCCTTTCTTACAAAGTCCCGCATCTGCATATATTTAATTCACTCACCTCGGCAACTCAAACCTACTCAAACCTCCTGTGCAAATCATCCAGACCCACAAATTGCCCTTCTCGATACAAGTCCCTCACCCTCTCTAGTTCCACCTCTCTCCACTTCCCGTACATCCATCCATCCATCTCCCCCAGCTTAAACCTGTGGTTCCTTCACAGTGACATCAACACTGACATCCCCTCCAACTTAAAGTATCTCCTCGGCTGATTCCATACCCTAACCATCGACTGTACCACCGGGCTCCCCGTATAGTTCCCTGAAGCTAACGGGAGCATAATCCCCCCTACAAGGTTCCTCCTCCATCTTGACCCACTCCCCCCCCCCTCCCCACCCCCAACCCCCACACCATCACCTCACCTTCCCCATATTCGCTGCCCAATAGTAGTGCAGCAGACTCGGGAGTGCCAACTCTGCCTCTGTAGAAGAGGCTTCTTTACCCTCGGCACCTTCTCTGCTCATATGAACTCTGAAATTATGTCTCCAATTTCTGAAAGAAGGCTGTCGGGAGAAAGTTCAGGAGGGTGTGCAAAACAAACAGGAACCTTGGCAACACATTCATTTTCAAAACCTGCAGCCTCCCTGCCAGTGTCAGATGTAGTGTATCCCATCTCTTGAGATTCCCCCTAATCTCCTCCACGAACGTTGGCAAATTCCACTTGTGCATCGTAGCCCATTCCCTCGTTACCTGAACCTTTCCCTAGCTATCTTAAATGGCAACATCCCTAAGTTGGCCCCCAGCCCCACCGCATTCATCGGAAACATCTCGCTCTTCAGATTAGGTCTCAAACCTCTCCAATATTCTCATGATCCTACCCATACTCTCCAGCGGGTCTGACACAAACAACAACAGATTGTCCGCATACAGTGACACCTGGTGCTCCCTGTTTCTCCCCTCAATCCCTTGCCTCTCCACTGACACCCTGAGGGCCATCACCAAGGGCTCAATCACCAGCGCAAACAGCAACGGATCTCAAGATCTCAAATAGATCCACTCCACCTGATCAAAATTCTTCTCTGCATCCATAGAGACAATGACCTCCAGCACCCGCCCCATCAACGGAGTCATACCCACATTTAACAGCTGGAGAGCTGCCTGCCCTTTACAAAACCCGTTTGGTCCTCACATCCATCCATCTTTCTTGCCACCAATTTAGCCAGCACACTCTTGTCTGTGTTGAGCAATGAAATGGGCCTATAAGACTCACCCTCCAACGGATCCTTCCCCTTCTTTGGGATTATCGTGATCGACGCCTGTGTCAGTGTCTCCGGCAGCTTCCCCTTCTCCAACGCCTCATTAAAAATCCCCAACAAATGCAGTGCCAACTCCGTTGCAAACGCCTTATAGAACTAGGCCGGAAAGCCATCTGGCTCCGGAGCCTTCCCGGGCTTCATCCTACTAATGCTATCAATCACTTCCCTCAGCCCCATTAGCTCCTCCAATGGTATTCGACAATCATGGTGCCTAACTGTACGCCACACTGGGTGGATTTGCGAGGGCGAGCTCCCAGAGGCTGCAGTGGAGGTCGGATGTGGGGTTATGAGGCGGTCTGTGAGAGGATAGGGTGGCTTTCCGGAATTATATGGAGCATAATAAGACAAGGAATGTCTCGGCAACTACGTTGCCAGAATCAATGTTGGCAGCACTGTAGGATGGAAGGCATGTCCCTGTGGGTGCCAATTTGCGGCAACCACAGGTTTGTTCTGACGGGTTTCAGGCAGGGCATATGGGTATCGAGTATTTTTGAGACCTGTTTGTGGCCGGGGGGGGGGGAGGGGGGGGGGGGGGGGTAAGTTTGCAGAATTGGAGGAGCTTGAGGAGGTGTACTTGCTGCCGATGGGAAATGAGTCCAGGTACCTACAGGTGAGGGAGTTTGTGAGGAGTTGGGTTCGTTCCCGCAGCTGTGCCTCCAGCGCTCCAGGACAAGCTTCTGTCCAAGGATGAGATAGGCGAGGGCAAGGTATGAGATAATGGGGATGATGAAGAGGGAGGGCTCCCCTGTGGAGGAGGTCCGGCGTAAGTAGGAGGAGGAGTTGGGAGGGACGATGCAAGCGGGATGTGGAGGGAGGAGCTGCGGAGGATAAACCCGGCTCCGTCGTGTGCAAGACTGAGTCTCACACAGTTTAAGGTAGTGCAGAGGGCTCATATGATGGGGTCTAAGATGAGCTATTTTTTCCCGGGGTGAAGATAGATGTGGGCGGTGAGCAGGGAGTCCGGCGAACCATGTCCGTATGTTTTGGGCATGTCCGAAGTTTGAAAGATTTTGTAAAGAGTTTGCGAACGTAATGTCGAAGATCTTGGGAGTATAGTGGCGCCGAGCCTGTGGGTGGCGATATTTCGGATGTCAGAGGATCCGGGAGTGCAGGTAGGGAGAGAGGCTGACATGGTAGCCTTTGCCTCCCTGATAGCCCGGAGGTGGATTTTGTTGTGCTGGTGGGACTCGGAGCCACCAAAGTGGGGGCATGGGTGTTAGAATTTTGAACTTTTTATGAGATCTCCTCTCACCCTTCTAAACTCCAATGAATATAATCCTAACTGACTTAGTCTCTCCTCACATGGCAGTCCTGCTATCCCAGGAATCAGGCTGGTAAAACTTTGCTGCACTCCCTCAATACCAAGAACATTGGGCGGAATTCTACGACCCCCCGCAGGGTCGGATATTCGCCCAAGGCCAGCGTAAATCCTGCCGTGGCTGAAATTCTCCGCCACCCGGGAATCGGCGGGGGCGGGAATCGCACCGCGCCAGTTGGCGGGCCCCCCCGCGGCGATTCTCCAGCCCGCGATGGGCTGAAGTCCCGCCGCTGTCAAGCCTCTCCCGCCGACGTGGTTTAAACCACCTCTGGAGCCAGCAGGAGCAGACGGCGCGAACAGGCCCCGGGGTCCTGGGGGGGGCGCGGGGCGGATCTGACCCCAGGGGGTGCCCCCATGGTGGTCTGGCCTGCGATCGGGGCCCACCTATCAGCGGGCGGGCCTGTGCCATGGGGGCATTCTTTTTCTTCCGCCACCGCCATGGCCTCCACCATGGCAGAGGCAGAAGAGACCCCCTCCACCGCGCATGCGCCGGGGTGAGGTCAGTGGCCACTGATGCTCCGGCGCATGCACGGACTCACGCCGACTGGCGAAGGCCTTTCGGCCAGCCGTGGCGCTGGTCAGCAGGGCACCAAAAGCCATTCGCGCCGGTCGGCGGAGCGGGAGTCACTCCTGCGCGGGCCTAGCCCCTAAAGGTGCGGAGAATTCCGTACCTTTGGGGAGGCCCAACGCCGGAGTGGTTCTCGCCGGGATCCCCCGCCCCGCCAGGTAGGGAAGGATCCAGGCCATTGTTCCTCAGATAAGGACACCAAAACTGCACACAATACTCCAGATGTGGCCTCACCAATGCCCTATACAAATGCAGTAAAAATCTCTGCTTCTGTACCTAAATCCTCTCACTATAAAGGCCAACAAACAATTTGCCTTCTTTGCTGTCTGCTGTACCTGCGTGTATCAACGACTGATGCACTAAGACACCAAGGTCTCGCTGAGTAACCACCTCTCAATTTACACCAATTCAAATAATAATCTGCCTTATTTTTGCTACCGAAGTGAATAACCTCACATTTATCCATGTTATCGCTGCATCTGCCATGCATACGCCCATTCACTCAGCCTTTCAAATCCCACTGAAGCATCTCTGCACCCTCCTCACAGCTCACCCACCCATCTGACTTTGTATCAACTGCAAATTTGGAAATACTACATTTAGTTCCCACATCAAAATTATTAATATAGAATGTGAACAGTTGGGGTTCCAGCACAGATTCCTGCGATATCCCACTAGTCACTGCTGGCCAATCGGAAAAAGACTCATATATTCCAACTTTTGGCTTCCAGTCTGCTAGCCAGCTTTCTATCCATCTCAAAACACCACCCGTAATTCCATGCGCTTTAACTTTACAGAGTAATCTGCTATATGAGACCTTGTTGAAAGCTTTCTGAAAGTCTAAATAAGATGCATCCATTGGGTCTCCCTGGTCAACTCTACTAATTGCATCTCCAAAGAATTCCAGTAGATTTGTCAAGTATGATTTCCCTTTCATAAATCCATGCTGTATTTGTCTGATAATTCCACTGCTTTCCAAATATTATGCGACAAAATCCTTGATAATGGACTCCAGCAACTTCCCTACTACCTATGTTAGTTTCACTGCTCTATAGTTCCCTGTTTTCTCTCTACCTCCCTTTTTGAATAGCGGGGTTACATTCGCTACCCTCCAATCTGTAGGAACCATTCTAGAGCCCAAGGAATTTTGGAAAATGACCACCAATGGGTCAACTATTTTAGGACTACTTCCTTAAGTACTCTGCCAGAAAGATTATCAGGCCCTGGAGATTGATATGCCTTCAATCCCATTAATTTCTCGAAAACAATTTCTCTACTAATGCTAATTTCTTTCAGCTCCTCACTAAAACTTGTCCTTCTCAGAACTTCTGATACATTATTCATATCTTCCTTTGTGAAGACAGAAGCAAGGTACAAATTTAGATCTTCAGCCATTTCTTTGTTCACCATTATGTATTCCCCTGTCTCTGACTGTAAGGGGCCTACAATCAATTTTTTTCTCTTTACATACCTATAGAAACTTATACAGTCAGTTTTTATGTTCCCCGCTGGATTACTTTCATATTGTATTTTCCCCTTCTTAATCAATTCCTTTGTCTGCCTTTGCAGCATTTTAATCTGTTCCTCATCCTCTGGTCTACTGCTTTTTCTTGCTAACTTGTATGCCTCTTCTTCACATCTACTATTATTTCTGATTTTCCTTGTAAGTCATGGTTTGGCCATAGTTCACTTTCTACTCATGCGCCAAATAGGAATAAACAACTTTAGAGTTCACCCATTCATTTCTGGAATGCCTGCCATTGCCTGGGGTTATCCTGGGTAGGACTGCGTTCTGTCTGACTCTTCCTTTAATATAGAACAGTACAGCACAGAACAGGCCCTTCGGCCCTCGATGTTGTGCCGAGCATTGTCTGAAACCACGATCAAGCTATCCCACTCCCTGTCATTCTGGCGTGCATCGAGTTTGACTTTTCTCCTTACATTGGCCTCTCTATGGATCTGCTTTTCGGCATTATTGGAGCTGATAATGTCTTGTCTAGAGTCGTGTGAAGTTGAATCAGAATCCGTGGTTGAGTTTGGGGGCAATTTGAGGGTGGCCGTGGGTATCCTTTTCATGTTAGTGGTTTCCGCAAATTGGTTTGGGTATTCCCTCCCTGGGGGTCTCTTATTCCTTCTCTCATCTGGGCGAACATAGTGCTGGTTTTGGCATGGCCTGGTAGGATGGTGCGGGGGAGGGGAGGGTGGCTTGTGGGAGGAGGACGAGCCTTCTTTCCATCAGTGAGTCTCTTGCCAGCCCTTCTTCCTTCGGATTGGTGTCCTCTCCTGGCCAGGGATACAGTATTATCCTACCTTTCCTTGTGTGTGTATAGTGGTTCCCTGCCCCAGATGGGGTTGGCTAGGCACAGGCTCGACAAGGTATAGTTTGGGGTTGTGTGAGAGATCCTGGGGACATAATTGCATGTGTCTTTTTTTTGGCGCAGTGCTGGGCTAGGCCAGGCTCGTCTCTGTGGCTGGTATCGTTTTTTTTTAATTGTCCCAATTAAGGGGCAATTTAGTGTGGCCAATTCACCTACCCTGCACATCTTTGGGTTGTGGGGGTGAAACCATGCAGACACGGGGAGAATGTGCAAACTCCACACAGACAGTAACCCAGGGCCGAGATCGAACCCGAGTCCTCGGCGCCGTGAGGCAGCAGTGCTAACCACTGCACCCCTCTGTGGGACTAACACACAGTAGCACGCAGTGTGTACCATAAACAAGATGTATTGCAAAAACTCACCAAGGCTCCTTCGACAGTATTTTCCAAACCCACAACTACTTCCATCTAGAAGGACAAGGGCAGCAGATACAACAGAACACCACCACCTGAAGGTTCCCCTCCAAGCCACTCACTATCCTGACTTGGAAATAGATCACTGTTTCTTTTCAGGCTTCCCCCACGCCAGGTAAATCCTCCTGTCACCTCAAAATTGAGGCTGGATGGGAAACCGTCCTTGAATGGCCAATTATTGACCACTTAAGGGCCTCAACTGGGACAAGGGTGGACATCGCAGCTGAGGCCTTGCCCACCCTAGCATGAAATTGCTGCAAGTCAGGCTGGACAGGAAACCAGAGGGAATCCCATTCCTTCAATTTCACACTCCCCCTCCAGCCTAAACATTCGCTGGCAAGGAAGCGTGTAAATTCAGGCTATGCATTTAAAGATGACAAATATTAGGCTGCCCCGATAGCAGACTAAACAGAAGTCTGGCGGTGAGTTCAAATGGGAAATGGGAGAAAGGCAGAAGTCTCGCCCTATTGCCTTTACATTCCAAATTGGTACTCTTTACTCAAGCCGCTTCAGTTTTCAGTGCACTTTGCTCCGCCAACTTCAATGGTTATATATGGACTTCAGTAAGGCCTTTGACACGGTCCCTCATGGCAGACTGGTACAAAAGGTGAAGTCACACGGGATCAGGGGTGAGCTGGCAAGGTGGATGCAGAACTGGCTAGGCCATAGAAGGCAGGGAGTATGAATGGAAGGGTGCTTTTCTGATTGGAGGGCTGTGACGAGTGGTGTTCCGCAGGGATCAGTGCTGGGACCTTTGCTGTTGTTCGTAGTATATATAAATGATTTGGAGGAAAATGTAACTGGTCTGAAGAGTAAGTTTGCAGACGACACAAAGGTTGGTGGAATTGCGGATAGCGATGAGGACTGTCAGAGGATACAGCAGGATTTAGATCGTTTGGAGATTTGGGCGGAGAGATGGCAGATGGAGTTTAATCCGGACAAATGTGAGGTAATGCATTTTGGAGGGACATCTTGACAAATGCCTGAATAGGATGGGAATAGAGGGATACGGAACCTGGAAGTGCAGAAGATTTTAGTTTAAATGGGCAGCATGGTCAGCACAGGCTTGGAGGGCCGAAGGGCCTGTTCCTGTGCTGTACCTTTCTTTGTTATTTGTCCTTTGGTTGGTTCTGACTATTCCGTTTGGCTGAGCTTGGTTTGAGGTTAGTTTAATTCATGTTATTAATCATTAATGTTGATTCATACACACCTGTTTCAATCTTTCATCTGTCACAGTCCGAATACGCTCAATGTGAATTATGCTGTTTTGAAGACTGCAGCAAGGCTATAATGGATCAAAACCATTTCTAAAGCTTTATATCTCATGGGATCAAACCCCCTCTCAATCTCTTCCATGCTTCCAATGGCTGGTAACTCAGAAAAAAATCATAAAATATTTATATAGCTAGAAAGCCTTCACCACACTTTGAGATGATTCAACGCACAGGGTACATTTGGTTCGGTTCTCAGCAGTTCATACAGTTCAGCTGTGACAGACTTGGCATACTACTTTTTGAACTGCAGTGCAACATGAAAGTTATGTCCCTTTAATCTCCTGTTCTAGCAATTATTTCCCTCTGCTTTGCAAAGGATTTTAGTTGGAACCACAGATGAGGTGATGTTCTGCTATTCTTCCTCTTTTTAATGCCTGTTTAATGTCTTGAAGGATGTAAGAGCCCAGACTACTTGCAATGATGAAAGTCTATCTGGTCCATTAATCTTTTTTACTCCATAGATAACGTGCAATGTTTTCTATCATAGACTTTACTGCCAACTCATTTTAACTTCAATTGAAATTTTCTGCACAGCTTCTGAACAACTTCCAAATCCCAAAGGTTATTCATCCAAAATTCCTGGATATTTACCTACCAAACTACCCTCCGTTGTTGATCATTTGGCTGCCTTGTTATGATATATTGACCACTTTATTATCTTCTAGGCATAACTTTATCATATCTCACTTCCTTTTCCTGATGACTCTCAATGTCTTAGTTAAATATTCATTCAGTGTTACTTCTAAGATGGAAATTGATATCAATTACCCAGTAACTATAAGTTAAAGAAAAATCAGTGCTGCTGATGTTTGAATTTGTATTCCCAATCCTACCAGGGTAAAGTGCGAACACTTGGTGGTTGGGGCACCGGGGCGACGTAGGGGGCTTGGTGGGTTGTGATTCCGGCTAGCAGGAAGTCATTTTCGGTGTTTGGGGGTCCAGATAGCAAGGGACTGGAGGAAACTCCAGAGGTTGAACTACATGAGTCTGGTGGGGAAGGTTAAGGCAGACCTGCAAAGGTGGGACGGTCTCCCACTATTCCTTCTGGGTCGAGTGCAATTGGTTAAGATGGATATCTTGCCAAGATTTTTATTTTTATTTCAGTGCCTCCCAGTGTTCCTGCCTAAGGTGTTCTTCAGGGAGATCGACCGGCTTGTGACTGGGTTGATTTGGAAGGGTAGGGGCCCGAGGATCAGGTAGACGATGCTCCAGAGGAAGAAACAAGCAGGGGTTTGGCATTGCCAAACTTTCAATATTATTATTGAGAGGCCAATGCTGAATAAGTGCTGCAGTGATGCAGGGATTCGGACAAGCTGTGAGTCAAGGTGGAAGCAGAGTCTGTGAAGGAGGCATGCCTGGGGGCATGGGTAACGGCTCCACGCCCAGTGGTGCTGAAGAAACACTCGACTAACCTGGTGGTAGGAGCCACGTTAAAAATTTGGAGGTAATTCAGTCAATTTGAAGGCTGCCTCGAGGCTAGCTCCCATTTGTGCAAACCAGTTATTTGAGTCTGCCAGTCTGGATGCGAGGTTTAGGGAGTGGAAGGAAAAGAGGTTGGAGAAGGTGGGAGATTTGTTTTTAGAGGGTTGATTCGCTAATCTGGGGGAACTGAAGGAGAAATATGGGCTTATGGAAGCGAATGGGTTCAGGTATCTCCATGTGAGCAGCCAGGTCAAAAGGCTGTTATGTTCTAGTGCATGGGCAATGATTGAGTCAATGCACCAAAAAACATCTAGTTCTAGACGAGTCAAGTTTCTTATTGTATAACAAAACAAAGGTTGTAAACTAATACTAACAACTGGAACAATCACAGACACAACTAACCACGATGACTTCTTCTACAGACTTCCCCTAGGTTGCAGTGTGACATGGTATAACTTGCCTGCCACCTAGTGGTTGGAGGTTAAATATATTCACATGTACAATTGCTTATGCAGATCACTACATACCCTTTCCTTGAGATTTTGAACAAAAACATACATACATAATTTCAATAAATATTATATATGGTATGCATATCACAATAATTTATATCATGCCCAGCTGTATTGTTCAAATACAGATTCAGTCTTTCAGGTTTCTTTCTATGCCTTGTTCGGTAGATCAGATTAATCTTCTTGACAGTCTTGCATTTCTGGAGGTAAACTGGTATGACCACATAACTGTTTGGAACTTCAGACTGTACAATGATATTTGATTCTTCCTCTGGGGTTGTGTTGGTTTTGAAGGATACAAGTTTTCATCGACATTGTCTGCTTGCAGTTGAACAACAGGTTGTTTATCTTTCAGCAGTGCCCGTCTGTTTCTCCACAATACCTGTCCTTGCTCTGTGATTACAGTGTAAGATTTCGGATTTTTCTGAAACATGCTTGCACATTTTGACCAGTCATCAGGATCCTCCACCCTCACTACATCATTCAGATTTAACCGTTTCAGAGCCCTGGTTGACTTGTCATTGTAACTCTTCTGCTTCTTCTCATGAGATTGCAGCTGATTCCTCGACTAGTCATTTACTTGCTGTTTGGTATGGCATGCCAGAGTTGTTGGTAGCTTTCGACTCATTAACAGTTTGGATGGTGACACACCATTACTTAAAGGTGATGCTCAATAGCTGAGCAATGTTAGATATGGATTAGCTTGGATTTTTCAGCAGTTGTTTAACTATCTGCACACCTTTTTCCGCTTTGCCATCAGACTGAGTATATGTTGGACCCGATGTTACATGTCTGAAGCCATAATGCTGTGTAAATGGCTTCCATTTGTTACAATTGAAACACAGACCATTGTCACTCCTAACGACCTGTGGAATGCCATGACGTTCAAATATTGCTTTTGTGTGCAGAATAACACAATTCACTAATGAGCTTGACAACTATGCTACTTCAGGATAGTTTGAATAGTAGTCGACTATTAGCAAATATTCTTTGCCTTCAAGGTAGAATAAGTCTATCCCCACCTTTTGCCAAGGAACTGACACAATTTCGCCGATCTGCATCGGGTCCTTTGCTTGTCGATATTAGTATCATTGACAAGTGAAATGAAATGAAAATCGCTTATTGTCACGAGTAGGCTTCAATTAAGTTACTGTGAAAAGCCCCTAGTCGCCACATTCCGGCGCCTCTTCGGGGAGGCTGTTACGGGAATTGAACCGTGCTGCTGGCCTGCTTGGTCTGCTTTCAAAGCCAGTGATTTAGCCCTGAGCTAAGTGGTACACATTTCCACCATTGTCTGTATATCTTTATTTATTCCTGGCTAATATACCGTATCTCGCATTCTTCTCTTGCATTTCTCGAATCCAAGGTGACCCTCATGAATCTTTTGCAGTGCTTTCCCGGTGTATAGATCAAGTCAAAGTCATACCTCTGAAGTTGCATCACCACCCTTTGGATGCGAGGTGTCATTTCACTAAGGTTTTTCTTGACTATGGCTACCAATGGCTCGTGATCTGTTTCTACAAGGAAAGTAGGTAGGCCATACATGTAACTGTAGAATTTCTCCAATCCGCTGACTAATCCTAGATATTCTTTTTTAATTTGAGCATAGTGACATTCAGACTCTGCCATTGATCTGGATGCATATGCTCCTGGTTTCCAATCACGTCCATTTTCCTCTTGCAGCAAAACTGCACCTAAACCATCCTTTGCTGCATCTGTCAAAATCTTGGTGTACTTGATCGGGTTGGAAAATGTTGGAACTGGAGTTGTTATTAAAGCTGTGATCCACTCTTGTTCATGTTTGTCTGTCCAAGTGAAGTAATTCACTTTTTTTTTAGATCTTCTCTCAGACATGCAGTCTTTGTCAGAGGTTTGGAATAAATTTACCACTAAAATTAATCATGCCTAGTACTACTGTCAGTACTCCCTTTTTCTTTGTTGGTCGAGGCATATTCATAGTGGCTTATATTTTCATGTCATCAGACTTTATTCCTTAAGCAGTCAACCTGTCTCCGAGTAACGTTATTTCATTCACACTAAATTGACATTTGACCTTGTTGAGACATAGCCCATTTTTCTTGACATTCTGCAATACTCTCATTAGCCTTTCATTGTGTTCCTCTTGTGTGGAACCCCAAAGGATGATGACATCGACATATACTCGAACATCCTGAATGACCTCAACAACGTGTTCCATCGCTCTGTGGAAGATTTCTGATGCTGAGCTTATGCCAAAGAACAAACAAAGAAAGCAATATCTATCAAACGGAGTACTGAACATACAATACTTATTGTTGTGTTATGTACTCTGATATAACACAGGCTGAAACTCGATGCAGCTTGATACTCCAGACCTTGAAGTAAGTTCAATGTGATTTATTGAACCATTAGCACAGTTCTCTATGAATTCGACTCTCCTGCTAATCTTGCTACAGTAACTCAGGCTAACTAACCAGTCTTCTCTAAGCCACGTGGTGTGTGTGATGCTTCGGATCTGCCCCTGTCCTCCGTGGTACCTGAGCTACTGAGGAACCGGAATCTCAATCAACTTGCCTGGGTGCTGTTGCTGGTAGTCACGGACCTTGTTGAGTTGAACAAGCACAACTGGTACCATATTGTGCTATGTACTTTGGGATAACACAGGCTGCAACTCGATGCAGCTTTGACCAAAAGATATTCCAGACCTTGAAGTAAGTTCAATGTGATTTATTGAACCATTAGCACAGTTCTCTATGAGTTCAACTCTTCTGTTAATCTTGCTATAGTAACTCAGTCCAATTAACCAGTCTTCTCTAAGCCACATGGTGGGTGTGATGCTTCTGATCTGCCCCTGTCCTGCTCTCTAAGTGTTGCCTGTGGAAAGAGACAGAGCATGTGTGCCCTGTCCTTTTATATGTGGGTTGTGTAATGCCCCCTTGTGGTAGTGTCACCTCTGGGTGTCTTGACCACCCATTGGTTGTTTCCTATTCTATGTGTTCATTAGCTGTATGTCTGCATGTCATGACGTCTCTGGTGTTCCCTCTAGTGTTTACTTAGTCATAGTGTATTTACATTAACCCCTTGTGTGTTTACAGTGATGCATATCATCACACTTAGTACTCTCTTCATCTAACTTGAGTTGCCAGAATCCCTGTGAAGTATCATGTTTGCTGAAGTATGTCACACCAGACATCTCACTTGTGATCTGTCTCTTAGGTATTGGATAGTGTTCCCTTTATATGCTTGCATTGAGGTCTTTAGGATCCATGCATTTCCTGAGATCATTATGTTGTTTTTTTCACACACTCCATCGAATTGACCCAATCTGTCGGCTCTTTGATCTTTTTGATCACACCAAGATTTGTCATTCTGTCTAATTCACCTTTTAGATGGTCATGTAATGCTGCTGAAACTCCTCGTGGAGCATGTATCACTGGTTGAGCATCATTCTTGAGTTGAATCTTGTAGGTGCAAGGCAGAACACCAGAACCCTGAAAAGTTTCTGATAAAGCCAATCCCTTGTGTGTGCTCAGTACACAGTGAGTGCTATACACTCTTTTTACCAGTTCGTGTTTCACATGCTTCAACATCTGGCAGCAATTCGCGATCTCTATGGAGTATTTGACTTTGTGAACTTGTCTTTTACTTAGACATCGAGTTCACACATGCCTAATGTGTCAATTTTCTGACCGTTACAGTCCTTCAAGAAAATTTAGTTGTTTAATATTTGGGGTTTTATTTTCATAGCTTCAATATCGCTGATGCTGATGAGATTCGCTCTTGCTCCTTTGTGTAATTTAACATTTATGAGTGATTTATTTATTAACACCAAAACTGTCCAGTTATCTTCTGTTACTTTTGCAATATCATTGTTATAACTTTTCCTTCTGTAGGCAACATTTTACTCTGTTTGGCTTCGCTGGTCCTGTCTTCATTCGAGATTACATCGATGAAAAATGTGCCCTCTAAGTTAATGTCATCAATAGTATTGATAGAATTTTCTGGATGAACTTTCTTGTTTGTAAAACATTGTTTGCCAAAACGTTTTTTGCTTTGGACTTGGTGCCATTTTTCCCTTATGCTGGACATTAGAATTTACATAGAATTTACAGTGCAGAAGGAGGCCATTTGGCCCTCTTCTGAGTCTGCACCGGCCCTTGGAAAGAGCACCATACTTAAGCACACACCTTCAACCGTATCCCCGTAACCCAGTAACCCACCTCACCTTTTTGGACATTAAGGGCAATTTAGAATGGCCAAACCACCTAACCTGCACATCTTTGTCTGTGGGAGGAAACCGGAGCACCCGGAGGAAACCCACGCAGACACGGGGAGAATGTGCAGACTCTGCACAGACAGTGACCCAAGCCAGGAATCAAACCTGGGACCCTGAAGCTGTGAAGCAACAATGCTAACCACTGTGGTACCGTGCCGCCCGGTAGGTACCTGTTTCCACATCTTTTACGCGTAATGGCTGCTTCGGTTTAAAATGGTCGCCGCTGCTGATACCATGTTTTATTTTTGAGTGCGTCGTAACATCAATTGTACCAGCATCTCTCCCGATTTTCATGCCAAAACATCATGCATTTAAATGCAGCTAATTCATTCGCATGGCAAATTTTAATTGCGTCTTCTAACTGAAGCTCATTCTCCCATAAGAGATGTTCACACACCTTATCATTATTAATTCCGAAGATAATCTAATCTCGAATCATCAAGGGTTTTAACGTCGCAAAGTTACAAGTTTGTGTTTTCAGTTTGAGGTCGGTAAGAAAGCTATTAAAGGACTCGCATGCCTGCTGTGTGTGTATGTTCTAAATATGTACTGCTTAAAAGTTTGTTCATTTTTGGAATGTTCATCAAACTTCTTAATAATGGCGTCAAAGCTTTTTCCATCTTATCTTCCTCCCGTTTAGAAACAAATGTGTTGTAAATCTCTATTGCCTGGGGGCATACTGCAGTTAGCAATAACGCTATTTTTTGTTCATTTGGCTGCACTTGTAATCCAAAGGCTGCCACATACAACGTGAGCTGTTGCTTAAATACACGCGAATTGTCATCTACATTACCAGTTGCTCGAAGATACTGAGGTGTTTTCAAACTTTCATCTTCTCCTGTTGCCGGTTTATAGTTCTGAAAGATTTCTTCAGATGTTCCTCGTTTGTTTTTTGTAGCTCCCTTTCCGAATTTGCAGATAGTGGGCGGGATTCTCCATAAGTCAATGCTGAAATCGGGAAACGCGAGCGGGTGGAGAATCGGTTTTGACCCCGAAATCATGGCAGGCGCCAATTTGACGACAAATCACAATTCTCCAACACCTCAAAAACTGCGTCAATGCGTTCATTAATGAACGTACAGTGGACACTGTTTGCATGTCATTAGCGGGCCCGACCCGGTATTCTCCGGGGCCTCCACGATTCTCCGCCTCTGATGGGCTGAGTTCCCGACAGCAAGGTTCACTTGTGCTTTTAAAATCATGAAACCAGTGTGGCGGCTGCTGAGAGAGAGAAAGGGGGTACGGAAGGTGTCCAACATGGCCATATTTACATTTACATATACATATCACTACAGTAGGTGGATCGGATTTTATCCTGCTCAGGGTCATAGATGGCCAATACATCGGGCATATACCAGGGGATAGTGGGTAAGGCAGATTAACTTAGAGCTTGGATTAGTACTTGGAACTATGGTGTTTTTGTCATTACAGAGACCTGGTTGAGCGAAGGACAGGATTGGCAGCTAAACGTTCCAGGATTTAGATGTTTCAGGTGGGATAGAGGGAGATGTAAAAGGGGTGGAGGAGTTGAGCTACTGGTTATGGACAATATCACAGCTGTACTACAGGAGGACACCTCAGAGGGCAGTGAGGCTATATGGGTAGAGATCAGGAATAAGAAGGGTGCAGTCACAATGTTGGGGGTTTACTACAGGCCACCCAACAACCAGCGGGAGATAGAGGAGCAGATAGGTGGACAGAGTTTGGAAAGGAGTAAAAGCAACAGGGTTGTTGTGATTGGAGACTTCAACTTCCCCAATATTGACTGGGACTCACTTAGTGCGAGAGGCTTGGAAGGGGCAGAGTTTGTAAGGAGTATCCAGGAGGGCTTCTTAAAACAATATGTAGATAGTCGAACTAGGGAAGGGGCTGTACTGGACCTGGTATTGGGGAATGAGCCCGGCCAGGTGGTAGACGTTTCAGTAGGGGAGCATTTCGGGAACAGTGACCACAATTCAGTTAGTCTTAAAGTGCTGGTGGACAAGGATAAGAGTGGTCCTAGGGTGAATGTGATAAATTGGGGGAAGGCTAATTGTAACAATATTCGGCAGGAACTGAAAAACCTAGATTGGGGGAGGATGTTTGAGGGTAAATCAACATCTGACATGTGGAAGGCTTTCAAATGTCAGTTGAAAAGAATTCAGGACCGGCATGTTCCTGTGAGGAAGAAGGATAAATATGGCAAATTTCAGGAACCTTGGTTAAGGAGAGATATTGTAGGCCTCGTCAAAAAGAAAAAGGAGGCATTTGTCAGGGCTAGAAGGCTGGGAACAGAAGAAGCCTCTGTGGAATAGAAGGAAAGTAGGAAGGAACTTAAATAAGGAGTCAGGAAGGTTAAAAGGGGTCACAAAATATCATTGGCAAATAGGGTTAAGGAAAATCCCCAGGCTTTTTACACGTACATAAAAAGCAAGAGGGTAGCCAGGAAAAGGGTTGGCCCACTGAAGGACAGGGGAGGGAATCTATGTGTGGAGCCAGAAGAAATGGGCGATGTACTAAATTAATACTTTGCACCAGTATTCACCAAAGAGAAGGAATTGGTGGATATTGAGTCTGTTGAAGGGTGTGTAGATAGCCTGGGTCATATTGAGATCCAAAAAGACGAGGTGTTGGGCGTCTTGAAAAATATTAACGTGGATAAGTCCCCAGGGCCTGATGGGATCTACCCCAGAATACTGAAGGAGGCAAGAGAGGAAATTGCTAAGGCCTTGACAGAAATCTTTGCATCCTCACTGTCTTCAGGTGATGTCCCGGAAGACTGGAGAATAGCTAATGTTGTTCCTTTATTTAAGAAGGGTAGCAAGGATAATCCAGGGAACTACAGGCTGGTGAACATTATGTCAGTGGTAGGGAAAGTACTGGAGAGAATTTTTTGAGACAGGATCTACTCCTATTTTGGAAGCAAGTATTAGCGAGAGGCAGCACGGTTTTGTGAATGGGAAGTCGTGTCTCAGTAACTTTATTGAGTATTTCGAGGAGGTCACAAAAATTATTGATGCAGGTAGGGAAGTGGATGTTGTCGATATAGACTTCAGTAAGGCCTTTGACAAGGTCCCTCATGGCAGACTGGTACAAAAGGTGAAGTCACACAGGATCAGAGGTGAGCTGGCAAAATAGATACAGAACTGGCTAGGTCAGAGAAGGCAGAGAGTAGCAATGGAAGGGAGCTTTTCTAATTGGAGGGCTGCGACGAGTGGTACTCCGCAGGGATCAGTGCTGGGACCGTTGCTGTTCGTAGTATATAAGAACATAAACATAAGAATTAGGAGCAGGAGTAGGCAATATGGCCCCTCGAGCATGCTCTGCCATTCAATAAGATCATGGCTGATCTTTTGTGGACTCAGCTCCACTTTCCGGCCAGAACACCATAACCCTTAATCCCTTTATTCTTCAAAAAACTATCTATCTTTGTCTTAAAAACATTTAATGAAGGAGCCTCAACTGCTTCACTGGGCAAGGGATTCCATAGATTCACAACCCTTTGAGTGAAGAAGTTCCTCCTAAACTCAGTCCTAAATCTACTTCCCCTTATTTGGAGGCTATGCCCCCTAGTTCTGCTTTCACCCGCCAGCGGAAACAACCTGCCCGCATCTATCCTATCTATTCCCTTCATAATTTTATATGTTTCTATAAGATTCCCACTCATCCTTCTAAATTTCAACGAGTACAGTCCCAGTTTACTCAACCTCTCCTCGTAATCCAACCCCTTCAGCTCTGGGATTAACCTAGTGAATCTCCTCTGCACACCCTCGAGCGCCAGTACGTCATTTCTCAGGTAAGGAGACCAAAACTGAACACAATACTCCAGGTGTGGCCTCACTAACACCTCATACAATTGCAGCATAGTCTTAAACTCCATCCTTCTAGCAATGAAGGACAAAATTCCATTCACTTTCTTAATCACCTGTTGCACCTGTAAACCAACTTTTTGCGACTCATGCACAAGCACACCCAGGTTCTCTGCACAGCAGCATGTTTTAATATTTTATCATTTAAATAATAATCCCGTTTGCTGTTATTCCAACCAAAATGGATAACCTCACATTTGTCAACATTGTATTCCATCTGCCAGACCCTAGCCCATTCACTTAACCTATCCAAATCCCTCTGTAATGAAATGAAAATCGCTTATTGTCACGAGTAGGTTTCAATTAAGTTACTGTGAAAAGCCCCTAGTCGCCACATTCCGGCGCCTGTCCGGGGAGGCTGGTACGGGAATCAAACCGTGCTGCTGGCCTGCTTGGTCTGCTTTATAAGCCAGCGATTTAGCCTTGTGAGCTAAACCAGCCCCTGACTTCCTCTGCACGTTTTGCTTTACCACTCATCTTAGTGTCGTCTGCAAACTTGGACACATTGCCCTTGGTCCCCAACTCCAAATCATCTATGTAAATTGTGAACAATTGTGGGCCCAACACTGATCCCTGAGGGACACCACTAGCTACTGATTGCCAACCAGAAAAACACCCATTAATCCCCACTCTTTGCTTTCTATTAATTAACCAATCCTCTATCCATGCTACTACTTTACCCTTAATGCCATGCATCTTTATCTAATGCAGCAACCTTTTGTGTGGCACCTTGTCAAAGGCTTTCTGGAAATCCAGATATACCACATCCATTGGCTCCCCGTTATCTACCGCTCTGGTAATGTCCTCAAAGAATTCTACTAAATTAGTTAGGCATGACCTGCCCTTTATGAACCCATGCTGCATCTGCCCAATGGGACAATTTCCATCCAGATGCCTCACTATTTCTTTTTTCATGATAGATTCCAGCATCTTCCCTACTACCAAAGTTAAGCTCACTGGCCTATAATTACCCGCTTTCTGCCTACCTCCTTTTTTAAACAGTGGTGTCACGTTTGCTAATTTCCAATCCGCCGGGACCACCCCAGAGTCTAGTGAATTTTGGTAAATTATCACTAGTGCATTTGCAATTTCCCTAGCCATCTCTTTTAGCACTCTGGGATGCATTCCATCAGGGCCAGGGTCTACCTTTAGCCCCATTAGCTTGCCCATCACTACTTCCTTAGTGATAACAATCCTCTCAAGGTTCTCACCTGTCATAGCCTCATTTCTTTCAGTCACTGGCATGTTATTTGTGTCTTCCACTGTGAAGACCGACACAAAAAACCTGTTCTGTTCCTCATCTCCCATTATTAAATCTCCCTTCTCATCCTGTAAAGGACCAATATTTACCTTCGCCACTCTTTTTTTGTTTTATATATTTGTAGAAACTTTTACTATCTGTTTTTATATTCTGAGCAAGTTTACTCTCATAATCTATCTTACTCTTCTTTATCGCTTTTTTAGTAGCGTTCTGTTGCCCCCTAAAGATTTCCCAGTCCTCTAGTCTCCCACTAATCTTTGCCACTTCGTATGCTTTTTCCTTCAATTTGATACTCTCCCTTATTTCCTGAGATATCCTTGGTCGATTTTCCCTCTTTCTACCGTCCTTCCTTTTTGTTGGTATAAACCTTTGCTGAGCGCTGTGAAAAATCACTTGGAAGGTTCTCCACTGTTCCTCAATTGTTTCACCATAAAGTCTTTCCTCCCAGTCTACCTTAGCTAGCTCTTCTCTCATCCCATTGTAATCTCCTTTGTTTAAGCACAAAACACTAGTATTTGATTTTACCTTCTCACCCTCCATCTGTATTTTAAATTCCACCATATTGTGATCGCTCCTTCTGAGAGGATCCCTAACTATGAGATCATTAATCAATCTGGCTCATTACACAGGACCCGATCTAGGACCGCTTGTTCCCTTGTAGGTTCCATTATATACTGTTCTCGGAAACTATCGCGGATACATTCTATAAACCCCTCCTCAAGGCTGCCTTGACTGACCTGGTTAAACCAATCGACATGTAAATGATTAGGAGGAAAATATAACGCGACTGATTAGTAAGTTTGCAAACGACACAAAGGTTGGTGGAATTACGGATAGCTATGAGGACTGTCAGAGGATACAGCAGGATTTAGATCATTTGCAGACTTGGGTGGAGAGATGGCGGATAGAGTTTAATCCGGACAAATGTGAGGTAATGCATTTTGGAAGGTCTAATACAGGTGGGGAATATACAGTGAATGGTTGAACACTCAAGAGTATTGACAGTCAGAGAGATCTCGGTGTACAGGTCCACAGGTCACTGAAAGGGGCAACACAGGTTGAGAAGGTAGTCAAGAAGGCATACGGCATGCTTGCCTTCATTGGCTGGGGCATTGAGTATAAAAGTTGGCATGTCATGTTGTAGCTGTATAGAACCTTAGTTCGGCCACACTTGAAGTATAGTGTTCAATTCTGGTCGCCACACTATCAGAAGAATGTGGAGGCTTTAGAGAGGGTGCAGAAGAGATTTACCAGGATGTTGCTTGATATGGAGGGCATTAGCTATGAGGAGAGGTTGAATAAACCTGGTTTGTTCTCACTGGAACGACGGAGATTGGGGGGTGACCTGATAGAGGTCTATAAAATTATGAGGGGCATAGACAGAATGGATAGTCAGAGGCTTTTTCCCAGGGTAGGGGGGGTCAATTACTAGAGGACATAGGTTTAAGGTGCGAGGGGCAAGGTTTAGAGGAGATATACGAGGCAAGTTTTTTACACAGAGGGTAGTGGGTGCCTGGAACTCGCTGCTGGAGGAGGTGGTGGAAGCAGGGACGATAGTGACATTTAAGGGCCTCTTGACAAATACATGAATAGGATGGGAATAGAGGGATACGGACCCAGGAAGTGTAGAAGATTTTAGTTTAGATGGGCAGCATGGGCGGCACAGGCTTGGAGGGCAGAAGGGCCTCTTCCTGTGCTGTACTTTTCTTTATTCTTTGTTCTTTGAGTCTTTAGCAGGCCAGCAAGAAATCCCTGTAAGTGCTGCCTTGGTGGAGAGTATCTCCCCTGGACCCCAAAAAATGGCAAAGTGCCATTGAATAGCGAGATGTTTCTCGGCGCTGCAGGTGCCAAGAAACACCCCGTTAAGCACTCTTGTTCAGAGGACTTTAACTTAAGTCTGCTGAATCGCGCCATTTACGTTTTTGACATTTCAATGCGGGTTCTGAGGCACTGGGGGGGCAGGGTGTAATTTTGCATGGATACCTCAAGTGCAGTCCCAGGACATAGGCTGAGCCAGTGTGCTGCAGTACCTCTTCTAGCCACTGCAGTGCTGTGCCTGAGTGGGCTTGAGAGCTGTCAGCCAATCTCAAGGCGTGACTTCCTTCCAAGGGAAGACAGAAGACCCGGCTACTGCCAATCAATGCTCAATTGAGCATGAAATGGCAGTGGGCCTGTCAGAGGTAGTGGGATGGATAGCGCTCACCATCCTGAAAATTCAGGGCCATATATTATTCTATCTATTTATATATTATGAGCAATTAATTCTGTAATTTATGAGCTGCATTCTTCAACTCCACTGTCACTCCCAGTTTGGAATGATTTACCAATTTGGCCACTTTCTGAATCCAGGCTACTCATCAAAAGTAGAAAGTGTCGTGTTTCAAACACTGAGCCTTGGGGTGCACACTTACTTTGACAAATCTCTTCAAAGCAGTACTCATGATTATCTCCCATCCTTTAGCCAGTTTCTTCCCCATTCCTCAGCTTTCAGCTAATTTTTTCATGTGGCACTTAGACAAACAACTTGTGGTGAATGTATTCACCTAAGTATGAACTGTCTGTACTGTGCTGTGACCTATGACCTGGAAGTGATGACACGGCCTACTTCCAGGTACTGCACTGGAACCCTGGTGGGCTCCGCCTCTGGCTCCGCCCTCACCGGGGCCATATATAGACCGGCTACCTGTGGGTGGCACTCATTTGTACAGCCGACTCTGGCAGGCGAGTTCATGGATAATAAAGCCTAATGTTCTCTCGTTCTCACGGTCTATTCGCCGTCGGGAAACCCACAGGCGTGGGTGCTCTGCCGGCAAAACAGAGGATCCCACTGATGGAGAATCCTGCAGAAGATCTCTGCCATCTCGAATTACAAAAGTCGCAAGTTCTCATCAAGCTTTGCACCATCTTGTCGCGTGGTATATCACCATTTCTTCACTATTGCTGGATCAAAATCCTGAAACTTCCTCCATAAGAGCCCTCTGAATGTACCTGCACCACATGGACCATGGCAGTGAAAGAAGGTTAGCTGCTTGTTTCCTTCTCAAGGGCAATTAGGGATGGACAACAAATGTTGGAGAATAAAAAGAACAGCATTGATTTTCTTGTTTAATCATGTGTTATGAGTTTTAATCAATGTAATACTTAATATAGACATCCATTCACACCTTTACAGGGTGCTGCAAAAGCTCAAGAGTCAATGGGACAGGGGGAGGGGGTTCAAGGAGTACTAAATAGTAAAATGACTGCACTTTCATTTCAGCACAGGAAATCACGCAGCCCTCATGAATTATGGTTCAATAATTTGGCGCTGTCTAAATTCTGCCCACAAAGGTTCATTCTTCCTTGATGTTAACATAGCACTACAGTCTTATAATTACACTGCAGGAGAGATAATTTGGAATTATCACATTTTATTTTAATACACATTTAGAATTTTAAATTTAATTTACATCAGCTGACAAATGGAGAATTGGGGCGAAATTCTCCAACCCCACGCAGGGTCGGAGAATCGGCCGGCGGCGGCGTTATTCCCGCTCCCGCCGGGTTTTTAATTCTCCGAACGGCCAAAAACCAGCGTTGTGCAAATCCCGCCGGCAGCCTCTGAAAACAGCTGCCACCGGCGGGATGTCATTGATTTTTATCAGACAGACATTCTCCGTGCCGGATAACGGCGTCAACCATTGATGATGGTGACGCCGTTCAGATGACCTAGCGAGTGAGGAGTGGGGGGGGGGGGGGGGGGGGAAGAGGAGAGGAGAGAGTCCCGGCGTTTGTGGGGGTGGGGGTGGGGGTGGGGGTGGACCAGCATTGAGAGGGGGGGGGGGGACCGA